>NW_004524731.1:3555857-3559991 GCF_000260255.1 Octodon degus
CTCATAATTGCTTAAGATATCAATTATTATTTCAACATTCAGCAAGTAATCATAGTTTTGAATAATTTTCAAAAATTGTCAGAAATAGCTGTGATTATCATATTTTCCAAAGGTAAGAGGAAAAAAACATCAGATCTCCCTCTCTCCTGTGTCGTGGCTTTGTACCACCTCCCAGAGGCCATGAGGGGCTGGGTGTCCTCGGGGTGGTGTCCTTGCTTTGCCTCAGGACAGGCAGGCAGCTTGCCTTGCCTTCGGCATGCAGTGGCTTTGGGATGCACCACAGGACTTGTGCATTTGCCTGGTGTAGATGGACCTGGGGCACTTACCTGAGTGTGGGCTTACACAGAAGGATTGTGAAACGGACCTCTGCTAGGTGTGACATGGCTGTCTCCTAAGGATAATAATTGGAATTACATTAGTCTCGAGCTTCTCAGTATGCCAGGCAATGTGAAGTCTGCCCTGAGAGGTGGAGGAGCATCATTATGTAAGAGTGGCTTAGCTCTTCTCAGGCATCTAAAATGTTCAGCAGAGTCTGCATGAACCTTCTTGCCTGGATAGTATCTTGAAATGGCAAGGTGGGGACATGGTATATTTTAAAACCAGTACAGATCTTCCATGCAGACTCCAATTTTGTTTAAGTTCTAATCATTTCTCCATTGCCAGAGGCTCCACGCTGAGCCTCTGGCACCTTCCAGTGCTGTGCCCCTGGCTGCCAGCTCAGGCCAGGACAGTGCAAAGCAGAATACTCCTGCACACTAAGACGGCCCTCTGCCTTGGTCGGCTTTGATCACGTGAGACATCGGCGAGGACTGACTCTTCACACACCTGAGGCTCGGTGCTGGAGCTGGCTTCCTGCAACTCCAAGGGTCTGTACCAGTGTGCTTGGCCAGACGGGCTGCAGTCACCCACAGGTGAAATGTTGGGCACCACCTTAACAGAGACACCCAACAGCACCGCGGGCTACCATCAGTGTTTTGAAATCTCTATTTGTTTTGTTCCTACAGTATGGAGCAAAATTGCCAACACTACCTGAAGTCAGCATAAAAGTCCATTAGCGTTTTCCACTGTATGCATTTTTCCCCATGAGAACTGTCCAGGTTCACTAGTGGAATCATTTTCACTACGATGAAAGGTGATGATTCCAAAACAGATTGCAAACTTTGTTAAATGCTGACTTCTTATTTTTGTCTTCACTTTTGCTTCTTATGAATAATTTGCATCCTTGGGGGGCTCTTCTCGCTTCTCTTACTGTCCCCGGAGGTCCTGCGGATGGGGCTGCCTGCGTGTGTGCTTCGCCTGTCCCGGGGCTTTCGTCTTGCCTCCCGCCCAGCGCAGGTCCTCTGCCTGCCCAGGACAGGCGCTCACCCTGAGACGCAAGGTGCTGAAGGGAGGATGGCAGTGCGCCTGAAGCTCAGGTCCACGGCAGCCATCCTCTCGGGGACCACCTTCCTGGTCATATGGCTCCTGCTGGCACCAAGGGGTGTTTCAGGGGAAAGGGTGAAGAAATGGAGCCAAAGTTATGTAAATAAAGGTCCTTTGTCCTTCTGGCCACAGGTGTCGTCCGGCCTGCAGCCCTGATTGCTGCTGGCCGCGCCCCTCAATCCTTCCCGCCGCTGCCTTCAACCGCTTTCGCTCCACTGAGCGCACCTGCGGCGCCCACCCGCGGACCCTGCTGGCTGCTCAGGGCCTGAGCTCTGCCCGCCGCTCCTGGTGCTCGCAGCGCTGTCCAAGTGGAGGGCAGTGTGGCGGCCCTCTGAGAAGGAAGAGGTTCTCTGACTCGGTGGCCTCGGCATGAGCGCTAGCCCACGAGCTCGCGCTGCCTCTATGGAGCTCTCATAGGATTTCTGAAGGGAATCTACTTAAAAGCCCATGGGAACTATCAGAGACAGCGTAAGGGGATTTCTTTGCATCTTTCCTGCTGCAGCTCCTAGCAGTAGCCATCGCGCTCCAGGACTGCGGCAGCATCCTGGACCCCATGCCGTCCATGGAAGCGCAGGTGCTGGCTGTGAAAGTCTTAGTTCACATCAGCAGGAGCGAGGCCGTGCAGGAGCTGAAGAGTCTCCAAACCTGTGAGGCAGCAGGAGGTATTTCCAGCCTTTGTTTGTTCTCTACCTGAAAGTCCACCTATTTTTGTCCTTGAAAAAGTTGAACACATCTGATCGAGGCCCAGGTGTTAATTATAGAGGAGAACAAGTGGAGAGTGTGATGCTTCGTAATTTATTTTTAATGCATAACACATAATGACTCATGTTTAATATTTTCCCTTAAAAACAACATCACCTACCTGCTGGAAGCTTCCCTAATTAGAACACGAGCTGCCTGACAACAGGTCTTAAGTGATAACTACGCAAAACAATTCTAAATTACTTTCTGGCCAATCAGGTTAGCTTTCCAGTCAATGCGACATGGAGGGTGAACTCAATGCACCAGAATATTGTGCCTGAGCTCCATTAATAGCGCATCTTCAGGGAAAACAGAGCAAAAGATGTATACAAATAAGTTTTGCTCACTCAAAGCCTTTGTTCTGCCACTAATCCATGCCGATGGCATGTGCCTCTCAGTGACATTGGTTGTTGCTGATAGCTAAAAACGCTGCTTTTCTGAAACTCTGCCTAGCACTCCCCAGCAGTGCAGGCACGTTCTTCTAGCCAAACGGCGTCGCAGTAGACACAGTGTGCTGGAGCATGTTTCTATGCATCATAAAAATATTCCCGGAAGTAAGGCTCAGGGCGGCAGCCAGAATGATCACACGGAGCCCAGCAGCTTTCCTGACAGAGGCAGTCTGTGTGCCAACCGCTTCACTAAGCCCTTTGTACAACGCTTGGTTACTTGCTTTGCTGACTATGTGATAGGAGTTTTATCTCTAGTTTTTGAAAGAGTAGGTATAAGAAGAAATGAATGAATACCCGAGTTCAAATTCTAGTAATTCCAAATTCTACAAGGTCTCAATACGCGCAGTGTATCAAGAGGTTTCTTTTTCTTTCTTGGTTTTTTTTTTCTGTATTTTAGGGAAGGGTCTACAGGGTGTTCAGGGTCTCCCTACTAGATCGGACTCCTAGTGATCCTCCTGTTTACAGCCTCCCAAGAGCTGGGATTACAGACATGTGCCACCACGCCCAGTCTCAATTGCTGTCTCAGTGTGCCCCCCGAGCCCCAGCCCCTGTGCCTGCTTACAGGTGCTTTAATCCGCTGAGTTATTTGGCTGGCCCTGTATCAAGGGTGTTTTTACATTTTTGATTGACATGACAGAGATTAGAAATGATCCAAAGCTGTGGTCGCACATCCCCACGAAAGGCTGGTCACTGAGGCCCTGCTCCACTGTAATTGTCCCTTGGTCCATTCAGTGAACACAAGGGAACAGCTGTCACTGGATGAGCAGTTAGCAGGAAAATGGACCCGTGCTGAGGCCAGGATGGGAAGGAGACACAGCAGGCAGCTTAGGCACTACGTAGTGTATCCTAGGTGAGAAACCAGAGTTATGAACAACTTAAAGGCCAATCTAAAAGAGATCACAGACAGCCCCCAGCTGCAGGGAGCTGGTGCAGCCCCCAGGTCTGACCTGAGCAGTCCTCACCGGAGGTCTGCACGGTCACCACCACTGAGACAGAGTGCATCATGTCCTGGGGCCACAGAGCCCTCCTGACCAGCCCGGCAGGTCCTGCTGCAGAGGCGCCCTTGGGAGTAGCACCTGCCCTCCCTACAGGGCATGAAGGCAGAAAAAGCCTCGCCACATGGTCTCTCCGGGTGACCTGCACGCACAGTTCCCTCCTCTCTGCACCTGTCATCTCCTGAAATCTCTTCCCCAGAACTGTATGTCATCCTTTCGTGAATGCTGTACGGGAAGTAGGGTGATAGCGGAAGCAGGTGCCGCAGTCCCCCGCGCCCCTGGCCCAAGTTTCAGCTATGCCTTGCCCTGCAGGATGGTCGGTTTCTTTCCGGTCTTCCGGGGCTCGCTTGGCTTGCTAAGGCAGGAGACTGAGCTGCTCAGCAGCTCCCTCTTGGTGGGGAAACGCGGGCTTCTTCTGACTCTTTTCTAGCTTGTTAGGCCTGCGCGAGGTGAGGGGATCTGTCCCGGAGACTGAGACTCCTGCCCACCACCCCTGAAAGCAAAGCGGCGCGGAGGAGGCGGGCTGC
>NW_004524731.1:3561026-3575596 GCF_000260255.1 Octodon degus
GAAATCTTTTCTACTCTATCTTACAGATTTTTGCAAAATATTAGCTTTTTCATTCTCAAATAGTTGATGCAATTTTGAAGTCAGCTTTCTGTCCATATGACCTTAATCGGAGGAAGGTTTTCAATAATAAGCTTCATTTCTTTCCTGGATGTAGATCTGTTCAAATATTCTATTTCACCGTGCGCCGGTGTAGGTGGGCTGTATTTTCTAGAACTTGGTCTACCGTAGGGTTTTGGCAAATGTCTCTCACGGTGCTCCCTGCGCTTTGATGGATGCCGCTGTGGAGTGGGGGAGCCCCTCTCCCTCGTCGCGCCGCCTGGCACTTCCCTGGGCTCTAGATCAGACCCGGGAATGACTTCTCAGCTGGTCCTCCCACAGGACTGTCTTGTCTTTCTGTGATGTTCTCCATTGTTTGCCCTTAAAGATTTCACATCAAAACATTAATTAATTCCTTCCGTCAATTTATTTGGGTTCAGTTTTCTACCTTTCCTATTCACTCTCTGAGGCAAAATCTTAACTCTTCGACTTTAGATTTCTTTTATTTTGTTCCTTCTTCCATACACAATACTTTAAATGAATACAAAAAGTTCTGCTGTAGTGTTAATTTATACTCATTTCGTTTGTACTTTCAAAACTTTTCCTCGCAATTGTTTCATTTAGCCATTGTGCACTGAGCAGTGTTTGGCTCAAGCATCCAGTATCTGAGGTCTTTCTAAAACCTGCATTGGCTTTGATTTCTAACTGTGCGCAGGGAACAAGTCACTCTTTAGAGCTGAAATCTTTTGAATTTTATTGAGACAAGTTGTGGCCAAACTTGTCCTTTATGTTAGCATTTTATTTTCCTCTGGAAAGGAGTCTACCTGCTTCAGTGGGTGAGTTCAGTGTCCTGTGTCACCCAGGCCATGTCTGAGCTTCACTGAGGACCTCCAGGCTTCCTGAGCTGTCCGCAGTTGCCTAGCAACTCTGCCACTGCAGGAAGTAGGACGGGAAGGGAGGCTCCCCTCAGCATCTGGACGGGGAGCCCAGAAGGGCCGCGGCGTCCCCAGTGCGCTGAGGTTTGGTCTTGATGCAGCCACACGGCCTGGCAGTGGGGACCCACTTCCCCAGAGGTCCGGTCCCTCTGGTGGTCACTGGCAGGGCTCCGTCGCTCACTCTGTGGAGCTCCAGGAGGACATCCTGAGTACGTGCCCATCACACGGTGGCTAGGTGTCCCGAGGGAGTGACTCAACAGAGCAAGCTGAAGTCATTTACGACCACAGACAGAACCATGCAGTCGCCACACAGTCCCCTACTGTGTGTCGAGTCGGATCTGACTGGTGTGGGAAAGGAGCACACGGGTCTGAATGCGAGGAGCCCAGGACCTTGCCAGTCTGGGGAGTCTGGCTGGGACAATGGCTTTTCCTGTTCTTGTTGCTAGGAGCCAATGCCTGAGACCAGTAACTTGAGTCTTGTGATTCAAGAATCTTCAGCATCCAAAATGGGGAGCTGGGTGGCTTGTGGAGGAACCTGGCCCCTCCAGATAACACTGCATCCACACAGGAGGACGAGGTCAGGAGAGTGGTGGTGGGCATGAAGCTGCTTCCCAAAGGCATTGGCCACCCACGAGGGCCAGGCCTTTGTCCTCTGTCACCACTGGAGGACACATCTTCACAGGATCACATGGGACTCAGGTGCCAGCGTGAGTCTCGGAGGCACAGAAATGTAAATGGAAGCAACATCCGCACGGACCCTGTGAATAACGCATCCACGGCACTGCCACCTGTATCTCTTGTCGCATACACAGGAAAAGTTGTGACCTCTCACTTTTCCTTGTGCATCACATCCTGCCTTTACGTCCTATGCTTTAAATCATTACTCCCTGTCCTGGGAAGCACATGCAGACCCAAGTCTTGGAGGAAATCACCACTCGCACCGCTGCCACTCCCGTTGCACTCTGGACTCTGAAGAACAGTGCCCATGCAGCTCACAGAAGCGAAGCTCTGAGTGCCAGAGACGAGAACGATTATGACATCGTAGAGGATTGTAGTGCTCCATGCTTTACAAGTGCACTTCCGTCTTCCTGAGAAGACTCGTGTTGCGGGGGCTCTGGGGACCACGACCTCCACACCACGCAAGATGCTCACGCTCAGAGAGCTGAAGACTCCTGGCCCCACGTACTCAGGAAGGAGGCATTGCAGACCTCAGGGATCACAGTGCACGACGGCGCAGAAGAGTCCTCATCCACCCTGCCAGGTAAACAGAGGAAGCCCTAAACCAAGGAAAACAAATGTTAATGTATTTCAGAAGCTCCCAAGATGTTGGAAAAACGTTCCTATCAAGGTAGAGCTATGCCAATTTCACAGAATAGCTATAATTATTTTTATCTTTCATTCCTTTCTTGATGTCTTTTTACATTTGAATAAATATAATTGGGCACCTGGGACATAATAAACAAAACATCTATCTTTAAAAGTCATAAATTGCATTTAATTGTCAGATGGAACTTCTCTGGCTATTCATAACAAGTTTCTACATTTAGAAATTTCAAGGTGTTTTTTGGTAGAGAATGCACATAAACTGTGAAAGATTCCATTCTGAATTGTCAAGCGCTAGACTTTTTTTAAAAAAATCTGTTTGAAAAAATAAACACAAAGGTGAGCAGGGCCGTGAAGTTATTCACTGAGGGTGTAGAGGGTACATTCTTCAGTACACTGCTGTGGTTTTCACTGACAAACTGAATTGAGTGAGCTGAAAATTTTGCGGCAGGGTGTAAGCTGCTCTTGGGAGAGGCTGAGGTGGCCCACATTAAGGCCGAACTATGCTGAGCCGGCCTGTGGGGGGCCTGCCGGCCCTTAGCACTTCCTTCCCCTACCCGCTGACCTCGCCCTGCTTTGCATAGCCCCGTGCATAATGCATCCCCGACACTGCCGGCTCTTCTCTGAAATGCTCTCTGCCCGGAAGAGCTCCTTTGTAAATGAAAAGCCTGCACTGCTGTGAACAGCTGCTGTGATTACCAAGGAGCCCGGAACATGCTCTTGCTCTCTGCCATAGAACTGTGCGCAGATTGCAGACTGCCTGACTTACTGCATCTTATTCGGGCTGTTTTTTTGGAAGTTGGCTCTTTCAGACAGATGTTTGCAGTAATACAGAAAGACAGTGGGCCCTGGGTGGGGGCATTTGGTCCTTGAAAGGGAGGAGCTGCCCTGGAATATGGGAGGCTAGACCCCAGGGAATGGCCCTATCTGCCAAGGTCATTGTGGCTTAAGTTTATGAAGTATCTCTCTGTGAATCGTAGTTTGCCCGCTCTTTTGGAGAGGTCCCTGGCTTATCTAGTGCAGACACGGGCCACGCTTGGTGCTGCCTCTCACCAAGACAGGTGGCAGAGTCCTAAAGAATCCGTCCAGCATCTGCTCCTCTGGTAGCGCTGGTGGGCGGCTGGCCAGGCGGGACTAAGGTGATTTCTGAACCCGCTCGGCCACGCTGCATGGGCTGGCCTTGTCCTGTGAACCCAGGAGGAAGACACTCCGCACACTGGCCTGGCAGCCCTAGCTTCTCAGGCAGGATGTCTAGGTGGCCAGCGGGCGAACACTGACCAGGGAGCAGGATGCCTGGGGTCTGCGGAGGCTTCCACATGGGTGGCTGAGCTGCCAGGACCTGCGTGCCCCTCATGCCCAGGCTGGGCATGGCTGCTGCTGCTGCTGCTCCCATGGGGGAAGCCTGAAGAGACCCCATTCACACCAGTACCCTAATTTATTTGTGCTTGTACCTTTGTTCTCTGAGCAACTTGGCATTCTGCCTCTCCCACCCTTCCAGGGTCAGGCATCAAAAGACTATTGCCCAACACAAAGACAGGGAAACAGATTGTGCATATATCCTTCTGGGGGGTGTAGTCTTCTGATAATGTCCAAAAGTTTCCAGGACCCTTCATTCTAGAAGAAAGTAAAGCTGAGGACAAACATGTACACTGCCGGTAATTCCAAAATCGCGTTTCTGTTTCTTACATAACCTCATCTGGCTGAGCTCTTCCAGGTATCTGCAAACCCCCTCCCATTAGTGCTAACATCACCCCCACAGGCCACTTCTAGTGTGACCAGGACTGATCGACTGTGCAGTCTCGCAGGTAACACAAGCTGGGATCAAGAGAGGACTGCGAGCCCACATCGCTCTGAGTGCTCCTCCAAAGGGTGCCAACCAGGGGCCGGGGCAGCCACGGCAGGTGCAGAGGTGCAGGACAAGGAGGAGCAGAGCTCCTGCTCTCCCTCCTACGGACACACTGCTGGGCAGAACTGTCCTCACACCCCGTCCTACAAGAAGGACAACACCCTCTCCTCTTCATCCTGTGATAATGTCAAAGCTTTCCATGTGTTACAAACTCAGTGACATGCTGCCACCCTAAACCATAGATTTAGCATCTAGTCTGAGAATGTGCTTCCACAGAAGGATTTTTTTACTGAAAAATGCAGGCCACAAAAGAACGCTCACATTTCCACATGTAAGACGATGCGTTGCTTAGCCTCTGTTGTCCATGACTGCCAGTAGTAAATCCCAAACTTCACTCCTTGTGATTTCACCCAGGCTCAAGGCAAGCAGGCATGGCAGCTGGGACCAGTCGCCAGGGTGAACGCAGCATCCATCCTGGAGCGTGAGCACTGCTGTAGTTTCGGCCATTAAATTGTTAATTGTTAGGAGAGTGTCGATTTTTTTTTTTTTTTTTTTTTTTTGGGGAACCAGGGATTGAACTCAGGCCCTTGTGCTTGCCAGGAAAGCGCTTATTCCATTGAGCCATCTCCCCTGCCCATTAAATTGTTAATTGTTAACATTTTGAATATTACTTAAGTATTGGAGTCAGAGTCTTGAACAGGCACCATCTCCTTTTAAAAGAACCCAAGCAAAGATTAGTGAACTTTCTCATAGACAGAGGGTGGGCAGTAGTCATTGAAGTCAGCCGGGTGCACCTTCCTCGTGGCCAGAGCCTGAGTTATTCCCTAAACCTGGGTCCTGCGTAGAACAAGGAGCATCTGTCTTTGAAGGATGACGCTCTCCTCCCTTTTCCGGTGGGAAAACACTTGATATCTGCAGAGAATGGGGTGTGAACTCAGCACTCAGGGCTCACAGGAAGTCACAGGAAGCTACACAGCAGCATCACTGAACGTGGAGGAGCAGAGTGGTCCTGTGCTACAGGGCGCCGCTCAGCGAGCTGTTGGGCGCACAGCTGGGCCGGCCACACACCCAGCACAAAGCGCTGCGCAGGCCAGCAGCGACCAGTCCGGGGCCGTTTCCCCTCCTCCTCCCTACAGAGGCCCTTGTCTTCCTCCACATTCTATTTAGACACGGCCTTGCCTTCAGATCTGCACTGGTTCCTCCTACCAGTGGCTCAGCGTGTCTGAACAGAAGATCAGCGCTGATCGCATCACCTGTGTGCAGACCGTCAGGCCCCAAGGAGGAGCAGGATGCCCAGGGCAGACCCGCACTGAGCGGCCATGCCCTGCCTTTCCCCAGGATCTTTCCCAGTGCTTCCCATCTGCCGTGCGGGGGCACCGTGCGCAGTGGACACTGGAGAGCGCCTGAGGTTGTGTGCACAGTGAGTACACACGTAAGGGGAGGAAGGCCAAGCGGAGCGGACTGGCCACTGAGTGCCAGGAGCTCTGATGTGCGTCCCTTTGGAATCTGTTAATTTTTGAAGCCCCAGAGAGGCCCTCACCTCCCTCCTGTGCACACTCACTTTGCAGAGCAACAGTTGACACATAGTGCCGTTATGGAAACGTGAACTGTGATGAGGGCCAATGGATGCCAGAGAGACGTGACCACGGAGGGCCCGAGTGGCCCAGGGCAGGCCCTGTGGCAGTGCAGGGCGCGTCTGGGCGCCACAGGCTGAGCCGCACACTGCTCTGAATCCAGTTTGGAGCCTGAGTTAAAACCGACACCGCAAGACTGAACGAACGCTGGATTACATGTGGAGGGGCACAGGTGTGGCGAGGGAGGCCCGCTGAACGAGCACACGGAGGCCGCCCAGCCACCTGCCACCGCTGACCAGCGCTGTGACCACTGCGCAGACGCCTGGCCAGCTCGTCCTCATCCGCAGGGGAACGTGACACTTCCGAGAACCCCACCCGGAGCCGAGAGGCCGGCGCGTGGCCTCCTGCTCCCATCCCAGGGGCTGGGGATTGCAACGTCCACGTGGCCCCAGCCGCACCTTCCGCTCACGGTGCTAACTGGCTGCCAAGAAACCCGGACATTGATTGCCGTACCTGCCTTCCGTCAGCTCCCGCGCATCCCCAGAGCCATTAATAAGGAGAGCGTAATCAAGGTGATTATATAAACGAACTCCAGGAAGCCACCAGAGAGCCGGAGCAGCCGCATCTTCTGTCAACATCAATTCCCAGTGAAGGGGTCTTCAGTGCTTTCCATAACGAGATTATCCACTTTGTCCTCAGCAAGCACCTTCCGAGTGCGCATCAGGCGCGCAGCGGCTCTGTGGGCTGCGGGGCTACCCTCGGGCCTGACCTGACCCGCGGAGGCGGGGCTCGGTGCAAGGCAGCCGCCTCACACTGCTCTGTGTCGGGTTTTGAGCCTGAGATAAAACAGACCTCCCAAGACTGCAGGGATGCCTGATTACAGAAATTTTGAGATGGAGACATACATTCTACCGTGGGTTCGAGGCCCTGCCTGCGCAGTGCAGCACCCAGTGAGCTCTGATGCTCCTCGCTGCGGCTCTGTCCGCCCCGCCCACTGCTCCGTGCAAGGGCCTGCAGGAGTTTCAACAGCGGGGATGCCAGCCTACGTGCAGGGAGCTCACTGCTGCTCTGCTTTATGAAACCCAGAGCGTGCAGCCAGATGACCAGGATCCCCGTGCCCGACCCTCTCCTGACCAGACTACCAAGAACAGGGAGTAGTGTGGCCTGATGGAACCCGGATGAGGAGTTCTCAGCGAGAGTCTGTTGTAGACAGTGAAGCGATAAGCCTAATAAACTACAGACATTTGTAAAACTAAAGCAATCCATATAACATAATTTAGAAATATCTGTAAGCATGAGGAGTTACAGCTTATCTCTGAAAAATATAGTCAGAAATCCTAAAAGAAATCCTAAAACTGGTACATTTCACGCTTAAGATTTTATGTTGGAAATTGGATATTCAGTTCATCATTATGGCAGCATTAGATATAAATAAAATGAAATGTGTAAGGAAATTAAAAGAAAATCTGAAGAGGAAAAAGCAGCTGAGAGTTGAAGATATGCCGCAGAGTTGTCACAGGAAGAGCTGAGAATCCCCACCCCGCTGTCCTGGAGTGTTTCTTCCCCACGTGTCCCTGCTACTTCCTGTTACTCCCTATTAGTGAGTTGTTTCCTTGAAATAGTGCTGCTGTTTCCAGAGAGAGGTGAAAGCAGAAGCTGAAGCCCATGAACACACCCGGTGGGAAGGGCTGGGTGGAAGACCTCGTGAGCGTGGCGAAGTCTCGCAGTGACCTCACAGCATGGAGTCAGTGACCGAGCAGAAAGGAGAGGGAGGTGGAGTAAGACTCAGTGGTTGGTGTCCCTGGAATGCCCCCAGGAAGCTTCAGCAGGAGCTCCACAGCCGGTGTGGCTGCTCTTCTGGGACTGGAGGGTGAAGAAACAAGGTCGACATGTGTGGCATACAACACAAAGACATTAAAAGATTAGACACACCTGCACTGTGTGTCCAGAGACTGGGTGACCCAGTCCACCAGCAGGGGAGCAACTTTGCAGCACAGCTGCGTGCTCAGGGACCTGTGTTCTGCCCTGCCCAAGACAACTGGAGGTGATGGGCAGTGCTCCAGTCTAAACCCTTGATGGGCGATCAACTCTCAGGAAATGCATCGAGGAGTAAACGGAGGACACCAGAACTAAGTTTGAGATAGTGTCTTCTCATTGTTAAGACTAGATGACCACTAAAAGTTACTTCCAATGAAAATGATATGAATTAGAGTAAGCAGGTACAAAGGCTTTATAAATGAGACGTTGTATCAGTGACTTTCCTATCACTAGGACAAGATACTTGACACCCACAATTTAAAGGAGGAAGGGTTGGTTAGGCTAAGGGTTTCGGAGGATTCAGTCTGTGGTTAGCCGGCTTAAAGCAGGATCACATGATGGAAGGACACGGGGCAGCGCCAGGAGGTGGAGAGGGAGACAGAAGGGAAGAGGCGGGGTGAGCACACGCTCAGTGGCACCCCTGCCCTGATGGCACACCTAGCTACCAACTCACCAGGAAGTAAATCCACTGGGGACTGCAGCACACCCATGGTCCTGTCATCTCCCATAAGATGCATTTCTGAACACAAGGGGTTTGGGGGGATATTGTCACTGTAAACCAGAGCAGATGTTGCACTGGACCTTGTCAATGGAGAACTGGAACAAGTAGGTAAAACTCTAAGAACTCTAGTGTCACTCCAAGCTACTTGGCTCGGGTCATTTACCACCATGTCCAACCCACGGCATCATTTATTTTTCCTTTATTTCATTGTACTCAATATCAAATGAAATGGGCTTATACATATTTTATTTGATTCATTTATATTAAGAGCTATAAGTTACAGAGAACACGATCATCTTACCTGCAATTATCCAACTGTGACCTGGGGTGCATACTCTGTTGGGAGGCTATGACTTCTTTCAGGGAGCTCTCATCTGTGTGTGAGATTGCTCACTAACGGAGTTTCACAACTGCACATGCACGTGCACCTTGCAGCCACGCTCTGCCTTGGCATGGAGAGCTGGTGTGTCAGAGCAGAAGAGAGGCCCATCGCGGTCAGGAGCGTGGCCAGCTCTGTGCCCAGCAGTGTCCTGTGCTCTGAGGGGATTCAAGGGATGGTACCCACATTCCTAGGGCTGGATGCGGACCTGAAGTGCCAGGCATGGCAGTGATGAAGGACAAGAAACAGCCCAATATTTTGTTTGGAGCCTGTGAGAACAGCTTGTTGGGAGAACCTTGCCATGTGAGCAGCAGGCTCTCATGTGTAAAAGTACAACCCCCTTTCCTTCCTCTTTTTACTTCTTAGTGTGCTGGAGTTTCTCCGGGACGCTGTTCCTGTGCAGTTGCTGAGGATTTCAATGACTGATTCAAGATGCTCTATTTTGCTATGACTCCAGCCAGTCTTCAGCGAGCAGAGAGAGGTCTGCACTGGTCTGTCTGCAGTGCTTCTGCAGTTAAGAGTCCCCTCCACCCACCAAGACATGGAAGCCATGATACACTTTAGAAGCAAAGAAGGAAAGGATGCTAACTTTCTAACAGCATATAAAGTACCAGTGCTTTGGGGGAAAGCTGTTCTCAGTTGAAGTCAGAGAATGACCCACTGCTGACTGTTTTGAGTATTCCCCCAGGAGTGCAGAGGGCTGAAGTCCCCCTCGAACTGCCCGAGGAGGCCAGACCCCCTGCACGGGCTCAGAAAGGCACAGAGAAGCAGGAGCACATCCAAGCTCTACAAGCTTATGCCGCTGAAGTGAGTCAGCACTTCCGAGTGTCTCGCGCACCGAGCCAGTTTCCCTAGCGGCGTGAGCTACATTACAATAATAGATTAGCTCCACTATTCGCAACAAGGAAGAAATGAGTCACTGTTTAATATTTTACCAATTACATCTAGTCTCCCAGGGAAGATATGACGTCTCCCATTATCAATTCCTACAAAATTCATTTGTCACTTTATTTTACCTATATAAATACATTTACATCAGCAAATGTCAGCAACTATAAAACTTATTTGGGTAATAAAAATAAAATAGAGATTTTACTTTTCTCTTCATCATAAAAAGTACATTTCAGCGTTTTATCTATTAAGGAAACTGCTCACTTATATTCTGTATATACATTTACACATATTAGTAATCTATCTCTACTTCGCAGTGCTCTTGTAATGTTTTATCAGGCCTTTTAGATCATTCTTAATCCTTAAGCTATAGATACTAGGATTAAATGTCATTTGTATTTCTTTAATGTGCCACAGGGAAGGATTTTCAGCTTAGCATAATTCCTCCGTTATTTTCCATTCACCTTCTCATATCTAGGGTATACAATGTGCGTGTGTCTGGTCATTCTGAAGATGCTGTCAATTCGCTGAGCAGCATTATTCACTTAGCACTCCTTTCAGGGTTATTGCAGTGGGGGAAAGAGGCCTTGACCTCTTCAGTAGAGCCTGCAGCCTAGCGGGGAAGACAGACTCAAGTGGCTACAGAAAACTAGACAAGGCCTGAGGTCTTCCATGCAGACCCTGCTGCCATCCTGGTGGTGTGGGAGAGACGCCTGCGCCCCTGCAGGAGAGGACGCAGGGTGCTCAGGTGTCTGCAGAGGGGCCCTTGGCCCCGACACTAGCAAGGGGAGACACCGAGCAGCTGATGTTCTGATTTTCAATCCAGGGAGTAGGTTCTGAAAGCCTTACCATCTCATTTCTCTCCAGAACTGTAACCCACCGCTGCCAGTGAAAGGATCAATGTCACATTAAAGTGGCTCTTCCTATACATAACAATGGTCATTTAAAATGATTTATAGATGATGAATTTGTGCCAGATCGCTTTTGGTTTTCCCAAGGAACATTGATACTATGTTTCCAAATACCACATTTGAAGGAAACTAACTTTAGATGTGATATGGGACAGGATGCTGGCAGGCTTTGGACCAGGTATTCCAGGAGGCCCGTGGTCATAGCCACGTGCAGAGCACATGCCCTCGGGACAGGACGTCACTGAAAGGCCTGCTCTGGTTTTCTGACTAAGTACATGTTTTATAACAGAGGCTAACCATGGCGATTTCGTACTGAATTTTTTTTTCTTTCATGGGATTCAGTGGTATGACTTTTTTTTAATAAAAATTATTTGCTTTTGCTTTCTACAAACAAAAAAAAATTTACCTGTTCAAACTTCGGTATATGAAGGAATTGTAGCATGTAAGAGCTGTGTAGGAATGCATATTCCCTAATGTTTCCGACACACTGGATGGGCACAGCAATGCTAGATATGTAAGAGCACCACCTGTAGGTGCAGCTTCCTAGCAAACACTCCCATCACTTCACTAAGCCAGCAACAAATGCTTACTTTCACGGCTTTTCAGAAGAGAAATCATCATGAACCTTCTTCCACGTTGGGGCCACTTCAAATGTTTGTCGGAATCCAGACTTCCTGTTGACTTAACCATTGAATTCAGATTCCTTGAAAATATCAATCATTAGAGCAATTAATACTGTGATAAATATTTTACCCAAGTTCTTTGGGTTTATTTTCAAGTGCAAAACAGCACTGTCATACATGCCAGGCAACGTTTGCGTGGTCACAGGTTATTTAGAAACTATCTAAATATAACTATACATCAGGTAATTATGTCCGAGAATAAGTTCATTAAAATGCAAGTCCTTTTGGCCTGTTTGTTCGAGCAGTGAGAAGCGGGTGTCTATGTCCCCCTCATAGAATTAGCAATGTGGTTATTTTCGTCCCATCTGGCTCTAGGACACACACCAGGTCCTAGGAAGGAATATTGGATTTGGACAGCCAGAAAATGAGGAGAAAATAGAATCTATGCAAGAGAGTCACACAGAATAACAAATAGTTCCCAAAATTTCCCTCAGCTTCTTCTAAATTTACTTTTTTAAGCTTCATTAAGTATGACCTTGCTCTGGTGTGACTGAGAGCTGTCGCACTTCGTGTTTCTACGGCTCAACTTCCTGCCTCTCCTTTCAAGCCTACTTCTGACCTACTTTACCATCCTCACCGTTCACCGACCTCATACTTTATTGTTTCTCATGGTCACTGCTAGGAGGTTTCTTGGAGGATTCGACCCCGAGGTTTTCTAGAAGTGAATGCACTGACGAGGTTGCGGCACAGCAGCTGCCCAACCAGGGACGCTGATGCTCAGAGGAAACAGGACGTGGAAGGCGTCCTCGTAAGCAAGCAGCACATGGCATCAAAATAAAGCGAACAGGCCCGGAAGGGACGGAGTAAGGGGCCCACAGCTGGGTCTCTCGGGTTGTTAGCTCTGCCAAGCAGCACTTGGGCTTATTTTCAAGCCTGTGAATGATGGTGGTGGGAAAAGGGTTTCTGGCTACATGGGCTTTATGCTGTCTGGATTTCGTGCTTTTACGCATAGAGAAGTCTAATAAGGAACTGCCGAGTGTGAGGGAAAGGATCCAAACAGCTGGGGAGTCATTGTTAGCTCCAGTTCCCGATGCTGGGATCATTCTGGAAACTCGAGGAATGGCAGGGTCCTCCTCAGTCCTGAGGCTGGTGCAGGGCACGCGCTTCACACCAACCCTGAAACCCTGACCTACTCCCAGGATTCGAAAATAAGAAACTAAGCACGGAACTTGAAACCAGACTCCTTCAGTCCTCCTGCGGCATTATAGGAATTCAGTTTTCATTTTTTTAACTGAAAATGTGAAATAACCTGCTTCACAAAGAAATAAGAATTAAAATGAAATAATCACATTATGAACTTGGCACTGAGTAAAAGATAACTAGCTAGATGTTCTTGAAAATTAATATTTGAATATTAGGAATAAGCAAATATATCTTGAAGCCAGAGCAAAATATATTCCTTTGAAAAAGCAAACATGTTGGGCTTGACCTTTCTGCAAATGCAACTATGTAATAATAACAAATAAATAAAATAAGGAAACATCTCTGAAGAGGGAAAGCCAGCCGGCCATTCCAGAGCAGCTGAGCAGCTTCAGCAATGAACGCACTGTTAGGACAGTCACCCTAAGCACGACTGAGGTGGCGCCGCTGCCGCCGCAGGCCACAGGGTTTCCTGCAGAATCCATACCCTCCCGGAGCATCAGGGGACTCCACCCCCGCAGACAGCAGCGACCCAGGCCGAGAGCCCCAGATGAGGTTGCGAATTCTGCCCCACATTTGACTGATTCTCCAACTGGGCTTACGGAACTCCGATGAGAGTCACGACAGCCAAAGAGGCAAGATCTGAGCTGACATCTGACTTGCCCCAAGGGGCAAGGTGTAAGGAACCAGCCCAACTACATCAAGGGCCCGCTTAAAGTAAATAAATAAATAATGCGCAAAGACAAAAATATTGCTCAAAATGAAATAAAAGCCCAAAGCATAAAATTTACAGTTTTAGAAAAATATAACAGTATCAATAATTGTCAACAGATAGCATTAACTAGGCTCTGGATTGAAAAACTTGTCTCAATCTTTAAATAGAGACGATATAATGAAAACTCCGGTTTTGAAGACTATCATATCCAGAACTAAATAAGCAAGAATTGATTTCATGGGGGGGTGGCAATAAGAATTAGTCAGGATTTGACATCAGGCCAACAGGACTGCTCCACCTCAGAGACAGACAAAACAGGACTCAGAAGTTATAATAAACAGAGCATTCAGATCTTCTGGGACAATTTCAGAATGTGCCATTGCAAATTCAGAAGGAGAACAAGAGAGAATGAACAGAAAGAGGCTATGAAGTTACTTGGGGAAAACTTTCCAAATTTGACCACCAAAAATAAATATATATATACATACATACATACATACATACATACATACATAGAGCCAAGCGTCCCAGGAACTTGCAGGAGGCTCACGTAGGACCCAGCCCTACATGCACTGCAAGTGCTGCAGGAGGGCAGAGAGCAGCGAGGAGAAGCCACGTCTACGTACCACACGTGTTTACTTCAATCATCTGATTCTACCACAAAAGTCACAGGGTGGCATGTGCAGAACAGCATCTTACAGGGCGGAAGGAAAGCATGTCAACCCAGATGTTTATATCACGTGAAGACATCTCAAGAACGTGGAAAATTAGACAGAACAAAAGAAAAAAAACCTAAAGAACTTAGAGTATATAAAATGCTAACTCAGCTGTTTAAAAGACTCAAAGAAAGTAACAAGAGGCAGAAAGTGCCATCTTTAGTAAGCGTGAAGACACTTTCCTCTTACTTTGTTTATGGTATGTAAGAGATTTCAGGCAGAAAATACATTTTAGGAGTATTTGAAGTTCATGGAGTTCTAATACGCAGGACAAACAGGGAAAACGCAGACTGTGGAAGAGGCTGGTGTGAGCGACCCGGTGCCGTGAGATGCTCTGCACATTTTCAACTCGAATGATGCACTAGTTGCTCATAGGAGACAAGAAGTTTAGGATATTTATTGTAATTCCTAGAGGAAACACAGCAGAAATACAGAAAGAACTGCAGTAAAACCAGTTATTTAAAATTAAAGTAGGATTCTTTATTAACAAAAAAATATTATTCCTAAGGATGATAGAATAAAAAACAGATTGAAATAGAGGGGAGAAAAAGAAGGTGTATAGTCCTGTAATTATGATAGTACGTCTAGCATGGAATGCTGTAGCCAATACAAAGCAGTAGGCCTCCGGCACAGAAGTCCTTGCTTAGTGTGAGCTGAGCAGCGATTCACACCGCTGGCCCTGAGACCTAGCGGAAGCCGTGGAGTCGGGTTCCCGCAGGAGAGGTCAGCTCTAGCGGGGAGCGGCAGAAATGGACAAAGTGGCAAACACCGCTGTCCTGTCCATGGCTTAGCTGTCCTCTGGCTGGAGTACTGCCGGTCAACGATTGTCAGGAATTATGAAATGAAGCATTCCAGAAAGGAGCAATTCCTGGATGTGAAAAA
>NW_004524731.1:3576616-3577586 GCF_000260255.1 Octodon degus
CTGCTCTTTATTTCCCAGCACCCGTGGTGGCATAGCCTTACCTACATTTGGGTTTCTTTCTTCGTGGAGAGACTCTTGGCTTCATGGTGTAGAGCGTATGCTAGCAGGCTGCAGGGTGTTGCTGCCAGTCTCACGGGCCAGCGCCACGCTTCTTTCCTGGAGTGACACAGAGGATATTTGTTGAAGTTCCAATAGCAGTGATTTTGGAGAAAAAAAAATAAAGCATCTAAAGAGCTAAATAATTTAAAATAAAATAACAAAAAGCAAGCTTTTTCCCAAGGCACTCAGTATTTAAGTCAAGGAGAAAATGTATGTTACAAATCTCGAAATCCTGGTTCTCACAACAACCAGGGACTTCTGCTGACTTATTTTACACACCGTGTTGCGTATGTCATTCAGCATGCTTAGTCCAGTGTGTTGGGCAGCTCTGAGGCAATATTTTCAGACTTTGTTTTTATGATGCAAAACTGATCTGCACCGAAAGCCCGGGTTTTGCGGTGAAAATTCGCTCAGTGTCGGATTCTTCTCGCTGTGGTTGACAGTGCGGTCCTGTACAAGGAGGCACTCTTGTTGCCTGCGTCATCCCCTTTCAAGCTCACAACTGCACTGAAATTACAAGTTTGCACAAACCACACTTGCCTATGCGGATCATCACAGGACTCTCACTGCTGAAATCCAGCAGCTCCCTGGGAACCCCTTTATTTCTGAATTTTGATTTTGTAAAAATCCACCTAGCATGCTGGCTAGCAGTGTTTGTGTTTTGAAAGGGCACCATGAGGGGTGATTTCTGAACAAATTCAACCGCACACAGACTTTGGCTCTCCTTCCTCCCTGCCTGGAGGCCTCGAGGGAGGAGGACGCCAGCATCCCTGCGGATAGCGAGGTCCTGCCCAGGGCCACGCCCGCCCCCAGGGCGATGCCCTGCACGGCTCAGGCCCAGCCAGGCCCAGCCTCATCCCCCACAGCCCAC
>NW_004524731.1:3578931-3580222 GCF_000260255.1 Octodon degus
TTTTCTCCAATATCTATTTTAACTGATTATCAATTTGAAATTCCTTGAATTATATTTTATTAGAAAATCTGACTTAACTGAAATTGAGGATGCAGAAAATTGAGAAGTGTCATTCTCAGCAGGATTCTTCCTTCTCCAAATTACATCTCACAAGCATTTCCTTTCGTATAGAAGAAGAGAGAAACCAGAGCCTCGGGACGGCGTCCTGCCCAGAGCCCAGAGCCCTGCTTTCTCTTCAGGTTTTCGTGAGGGACCAAGGGCAGGAGCCAGGCTGTGAGCCCTCTGCTGGTCTCTGTTGTGACCCCAGAAAGAACCCTGAGTTTCAACAGCTACACCGCAGAGAGAGCGGTGCCTTCCTCTCCTCCAGGAGATGAAGTCAGGCCGACAAACCACATGTCATCCCGAGGAGTGACACACACGTGCTTGCTGCTTACACAATGCAGTGTCACCGCAGCTGTGTTTACGTCATGAACCTGTATGCTACGTTAGCAGTGACTCGTGAGCTGTGCCCTGTGAGCACGGGCGGGCACCTCTGTGTGTGCGCGGGTGTGGTTGTCATCTACTGCTTTTCTTCCTAGACCTGCACATCCATGCAGTGGTTCATGCCGCCGTGTCCTCTGTCCTCCCTGCGACGTTGCTTCTTTCAGAGCTGCAAGACAGCCCTTCTGTGGTCCGAATGCTGACTATGTGGCTCCCTTCCTGGGAAGCTGCCCGTCACATCCTGCTGGAAGCCACATCCCTGATCCCATGTGCTGATCCACACTGACCCGCAGGGGCTGAGGTAGCAGCAGCAGGGGCGCAGGAGCCACTGGTGAGCTCTGGGGCTCCGTGGCCACACTAGGCCCCTGGGCTGCCTCCCCTGAGAGGCCCACACTCTGGTAACGAATGAGGCCCTGTGACGCAGGCGAGTGCCACCTACAGAGTCATGACTCTGGTGTCTGAGCTTTGTTACAAGCACCACACAATCGGTGTAATTGAACTCAAAGCACTGTTAGGACATTTTCAATACGTAAGACACATTCAACAAAACAAAGACAGAATGCTTTAGCACATCCATTCAAATATTGTCTAGCAATTTTCTTAAATAGGAGACGGTAGTGGCTCAGCATAATAAACTCTTTGTGAGTATCCATGATGTGGCTGTGCACCGGCTGCTTCCGGGTGACCAGAGAAGCTCACGTGCTCCTGAGAAGGTGCAGAAGCCCACCCTTCCCAACAGCCTGTGGTGGAAACAGGAACCCTGGCCTGATGTTACCTCCTCCTGCTCCTGCCTTTACATGAAGCTCTGAGC
>NW_004524731.1:3589617-3617165 GCF_000260255.1 Octodon degus
TGTTGTGCCCTACCTGGAATCTGTCCTATGTGGGCAGTGCCCTGACTCACTGTGGGGTCTATGCTGGCAGATAAAGCATGCCATGAAGGATTATGCTGATGTGAGATGAAGTAAATAGGTATCCATGCTGTGTTGTTAAAAAAAAAAAAAAAAAAAAAAACAGGCATTTCCAGCGCCCTGGAAAGAAGGCTCACTGGAGGTCTGCATCCCTGGAGGAGACTGGCATTCAGCCTCTGCTACCCGCTGCAGCCCGTCTGCACAGCAGGGCACACTGCGAGCGCTGAGAAGTCCAGGCCATGTTAGGGCAGATCTCCCAGAGGCAGGACACCCACATCCCCTCTGGTGTGATGTGATCCGTACCCCTGAGCCTAACCTAAGAGGCCCCTTCTGGAGCTGGAGACCAGGTCCAGGCCTGCAAGCAGGACCCCACAGAGAACAAGTTTAAGAAACGGCAGCGTCTCTTCCCTGGGAGACCACACACAGGTGATTTGAAACACACTCTCCTGGTTAGAATGGCCGTGTCCCTGCATTATCTCGTAGCTTTGACTTCGTAGGACACTTCCAGAACTCGAATGTACAAGCACGCGGCCTGATGCTTCTCCCTGTAGGAAGCTCAGACACTGTGGAAAGAGCCTGTGCTTCGGGCATGGTGGTGCCCACCTGTGGGGCCCTCTCCCTGGCAGCTGTGGACTGGGCAGGAGCACCGTCTGCCACAAGCGATTCTAAGGACTGCAGTGGAGTCCCCTGCCCAGCCCGAGGCTGCCCTCCACCCGGTGCGTGGCACACACCTGGAATCTTGGCTTCGCAGTGCCGGCCCCCAGCGCACCGCTCCAGAGGAGAAGGCCATCTGGTGCGGGCGCGCTCAGTAAGACGATCGAGGTTGATCCCTCACTGGCGCAGCATCTTGTTCGGATGATCTCCAACCCTGTGCCCAAGTCTTGGAAAACTGAACCATAAATATGTGTGCATTTTTCCTGGAAGTAAACATCATATAAAATAAATTAGATTGGGAAACACAAGCAAGAATTTATGCTTCGGGAGCCCCAGGCACGCAGCGAGGTTCGTCGGGCCCTGCAGCGGCCGCTTCGCAAGCGCCGGAGCTGATCATCCTGCGGTCAGGGATCCTGGCTCACCCGAGCGCGGCCTCCAGGAGCAGGTGGTGAACAGGGTCTCCTGTCCCCTCTCCCGGCGGTCAGAGCACGAGGGCTGGACTCTCATTGCTTAAGCCTCACGCTCACTCCCAACTTTTTGAATTTCGCTTTTATTCAGCCTTGTGGCAGCCACTCTGATAGCGTGCACGAGCTCAGGGAGCAGGAGGAGCCTGGCGGTCCGGAGCGGAGCAGGCTGGGCGCCCAACCCCTCTGCAGCTTGCAGTCTCTCACGCCTCCTGTGCACCTTGGGTCCTCTGAGTTTTCCAGGCTCCCGTGGCGGCCTTCCTCGCCTGCTCAGGGCGCACGTCTGCGGGGCAGGCAGCGCACGCCTGTCTCGCTTCAAATAAGTCCTCCAGAAGCGGCAGCGCGCACTCCTACAGCACTCACTGGCCGCAGAAGTGAAGCAGGGCCTTCCCATCTTGGGAGGAAGCCGAGGGAGTGAAGAGCCGCTGCCCGCGCTGGGTGCCCTCTATTAGGTTGCTGCGGGGCTCGCGGTTCGCACGTCATAAATCAGTCACCAGGTTTTGGAAGCACTTTTCATCCTCTTTCCTGATTCCCAAGAAGCACTTAAGCGCTTGCCTTCATATTTTCAGGAGTAAGTTTCTATGTTGTTTCTTCTACCAAACGTGAGTCATGCCAAGAGGAGGGTTTGCTTTCCTTCTGTGTGCCCATCTAACCAAAGGAGCAAGGCCAGCCTGTGCTCACTGTCCTCCCTGGGACACTCTACCTGCTCCTCCAGAGTCCTGGGTGTTGCAAAGTGAACAGGCGAATGGGCGTGCTGTGACCCTCAGGGCAGATGCTGGACCTCCGGCACCGAGGTGCAGGTACCCAGGGCCAGGCTGCTGTCACCCAGCCGCCTGCCCCCTTGCAGCTGCAGAATCCCTGTGCATGCTGCCCATCCGGGCCACCGGGCAGGCCTAGGTGGATGTGCTCTTGACCATCCTCAGCCATCTTTACCCGGGCTACTCTTCTTTAAGCCCCATAAGGTCTTTTCCATTCTAAAACTCCCACGATTTGCTTTCTGATAGTAACAAAGACGATCCAAAATTGTGCTAATCTTCTTTCCATTACTGTGACAAAATATGTGAGCATAATAGATTTGTTTTAATACAAATATGAACATGTACCCAAATGACGTGCACTACCTCGATTTTCCCCACCACAAAAGTTCTAGTCTGTGCAAACAACCCCTCTGAAATCGTAACTCAAACCTTGCTCTCTGTCTTACTGGAAATCTCCTGTCTCAATTCCATAGTCACACTCACATTTACTTAGGAGGCTCATCTTGCTCCTGGCCTTTGAGATTTGGAAGCAGCCAGCAGGCTCCCACTGATGCAAGACTGTGGTCAGGCAGAAATGGCATGGACAGCGGCATCCGAGGGAAGCTGCTCGCTGCACAGCAGCCAGGGTCTAGAGGAGAAAGAGCCAGAGAAGATGTAGCCCTAGGCCACCACCCCACCCAGTGACTCCATCTGGCCCCCACTTCTTCCTCCCCACTCAGTAGCTCCACCTGGTCCTCCACCTAGCCCCCACCTGGCCTCCACCTGGTCCCCCGCCTGTCCCCTATCTGGCCTCCACCTGGCCTTGATACAAAGCACTGGTGAAGCTCCTGCCTGCTGTGGTGGGGGTCCTGCACCCCTTAGCTGGAGCCATCTGACTTCTCCTGCCTCTGATGCCCATTTTCCCTTTTCCAATCAAGTGAGTTTATTTATTTCACAAATTCCAGCTGCTCTGTCAAATCACTGGACACCCAGGACTACCAGAAGGAGAGGCGCATCTTAAATCCCAGGTTCAGAGGGTTGAGTCTGCAGTCAGCTGATCCAAGGCACACACATGAAGAGAGCTGATCAACACAGAGCACCTAGAACCAGAGCATGAGGGGGCGGGAGAAAGAATGAGGACTGGGGCAGGCTCCAGAGCACCGGGGACCCAACTTGGTCACCAGATGCCCCCTCCTAGGACCTAGCACATCCCTCAATCTGTGGTCCAACCTCTTTCCCAAAACAGCACTTGAACACAGGAGACTTTGGGGGTCATTTTTAGCTCAGCCACAGTAGTTCTTTCCAATGTAGGAGCACAGATCCCAGCGACGTCCATGCGAAGATGAACTGATATCTAGCCTTAGAGCTTTGGAACTTCCCCTTGAGCACCAGGACATTTCAGTAAAGCTGAAGAATAAACATATGAGAGAAGATGGGAAATTCTATTTTCTGATCAGCTAGTACAATCATAAGCACAAACACCAAAAGGACACCAGGGATTTGGAGACAGATTCATTTACATCCGCCGGCACTGATTAGGATCATTCCCAGAATATCAGGTCCCCATCTCAGGTGCTCTAGGGATTATATGAGATTTGCAAGCAGAAAGTACAAAGGCAAAAAGGTTTGTCCATTGGGTATTGGTTTATGCAGCATGCATCACAGTGACCAGCTGTTCCTAAGAGACCAGAAGCAACAGGAACTGGAAGGTAGCTGTTACCTGGGTGACAAAGCAGCTGAGATGTGCTGGCTGGCGGAGGGATCCTTCCTGCTATGTTAATGCAGCCACTCAGTGGGGGTTTGTTCAAAATGATCCCTGTGACCTGTGAGGACTTCGCAGGAGCTGCAGAGAGCCAGCCACCTCCTGTGCTGCCCGTGGTTGCCCAGAGCTGAGGCCCTCCAGCCTCGGGGGCAGAGGAGGAGGAAGCCACCTTCCAGAAGAAAGCCTGCGAGGCACAGGCCAGTCTGGCAGATCCAGTTCCCGCTCAGGCGCGCCTTGACCTCAGGCTTCTCTTTAGTCCTCCTGGGAAGGCTTACCCATACCCCTGGGGGCTTTTGAGAAGAACCGGGTCCTTGGACCTTAGAGGCTGTCATTCGGCTCTTCTCAGCCTGCACATGGGCAATAATATGCACTTGTACGATCAGTGGGAGATGCAAAGCAGTTTTAAATTATTAAATAATTGAGATGATAGTTAAATGATGTGAGGTCCGAACGAAGACAGCGCTCGCGCTGTATATTAATACATCCGTGTGCCCGTTTTGTTCCAAGGGAGCTGCTGAAAATCAGCAGTCAGAGGTCGGCATTCGAGACCCAGAAGCCACAGCCCCGCCAGCCGCACACAGGTCAGCACGGCAGAGGCCGGCGGCGCGCTCCGCTCCCTGCAGGCCGTGGCTCGGAGGCTTGAGCTGCTCCTGAGCGCTGAATCACAGCCCTTGGGACTCCCACGCACGGGAAGCTCACCCAGGAGTTCTCTTGCCAGGCCAGCACACTGAAACTGCTGTCACCATGCCCGTAATCTGTCTTATTTTTTTGTTATTTTTTTTATTGTCTGCTCACATACACTGCTTCTTTTATTTTTTATTTTTTTATTTTTTTTCCATAATTTTTTTTGTTAATTTTATTGAGAAACAAATATCAACAAGACAGCAGATTAGTAGGACAGTTTCAATAATTAATACATTGCATATTGTCTTCGAAGTGGTTACTCATAGTACAAGATGCAGACATAATATCCTGTCCCAACACTATTAGTACAGATCTTTCTATTCATAGAATTAAGAGGAAGTAGCTGTATATCTATCCTCCTTGTATATACAGATACAAAATGGTCCTTCATTTGTATCCCCCTTTTTTTTTTTTTTTTTTTTTTTGGTTTAGTTTTGTCAGAGAAGGGTATTCCATTGCCATTTAAATATTGTAGGGGCATAAATTCAGCAAAATAATCCAATATAGTCCAGTAGTCCCTAGTAGTAGTAAGTTCTTTAGAAAGAAGGTTACAGCGGAATGTTTAGCGAGTTTTGCCCAAGGCACAAAAAGAATTCAATAACTGACAATAAGTGATCGCTCTGCGCGGATTGTGCACATGGATCAGCTCCCCCATCATCACTTCCCTGTGCCTCAGGCCGCATGGAGAACCATACGTACAGCTAGATCTCCATGAAACACCTGAAGAAAGTCGTAGAGCTATTATTTTAAGCTATCTATGTCTATGCTTCCATGGAAGACGGTACTGCCCGTGGTTCTCCTGGCTGCGATGCGCATTTCCTAGGCAGTTCACTACCATGGCACGTGGGGTTCCTCTGTAAGAGGTAGACCTCAGCCTCCTATTCTTTTGAACATCCTGACATGTCAGTAACGCTGTGCTCTGAGTCAGGTCGGAAAAGCAGGCAAGACCTCTGCCTGCCTCCAAGTGGCCCCTGAGTGACTGCAGGTGGCCTGCACAGGTGTGGAGAGTCTGCAGTTTGTGGGTCACATGTGGACCCAGGTTTTGTCTTAGTCTTTGATCTCATGTGCGCTGGTTTGAGTCTTGAGTACTTAGTATATAATTATTTGGGATAATCCCCCTTCCTAATTTAGTTCATCACCTCCTTTTTCCATTTTTTCCAGTGCTTAGGAGCTGACCAGACCCTTTGACCTGAGCCCCCACCCTCTTTTACACTTATTTGGCCGCAGTGTTACCCTGCAGTACCCAGGCCAGCCGGGTTCCACTCTGTGACCTTCCTGCTTCAGCTTCCCAGAGCTCTGTGGTGATGAGCGTGCACCACCACTCAGCTAGCTGATACCCTATCTCGGTCCCACAGAGCACACATGCTCCTGAATTTGCTTTTTTCTAGAATAATGCATGCTGAGTTTGGAGTGGTCCCTGGCCTCCTTCCTCAGGGCAGGTTCCCTCTCTGGCTACCCCTGCCCTCTGACCCCAGCACCTGCGCATCCATGCTCTGAGCCCCTAAAGCCTCACCTGCTGCTACCTGTCCCACAGCTGTCTACCCGGACAGCTCTCTTTAAATGACCAAGTCCTTGAACACTTCTTGCACTCCTGGTGTAAGAGCAGATGTCCATTTTCTCCACACAGATAATCATCCTTTAGTACATTAGGAAACATCAAAGCCCGTCTCCCTTCTACTCGTGAGTCAGCTCACCTTGCAGCTGCCAACAGCGGTCCCTGACTCCACTGTCCGGGCCTGGGGCCTGCGCCCCACAGCCCGCAGCTCTGGATCACGAGGCCGCAGCCTGGGAATGCTCAATGCCTAGATCTCAGTCTCCTGGCCCTCAAGCAGCCCGCCCCCACAGTGGGAGGCAGGCCTAACAATGCCAAATGCAAACACCAGGTGCCGCGTGCCTCGACACCGTACTCGTGGGCTCTGGGTGCCTGCTAGCTTTTCCAGGCAGAAGGACTGTGAGAGGGAAGTCTTCCCATAGATTCAAGACATCAAAGCAGCCAGGAAAGCAGAAGCAAAGACACTCAAGAAAGAGGACTTCCAGAGCCACTTCCCAAATGGGCAGGAATGACAGGACAAGGGGATATTTTGGGGAAGATTCAAGGCAATGTATCTTCCACTGTAGCACATGCTTTAACATATACATACAAACCTTCACCATATTTTGTGACCATACTCATGGAATTGTAACACGGGAAGACGAGACTCTGACAAAGGAGAAATAGGACTATTCTAGGATTGCATGGAGAATTTTTAAACATTAAAATTCCAGGGAGGGAATCGGCAGCTGATCCCTGCCTGCCCACAGGGTCTGCCGGGCTTGGCTGAAGGATCTTCCCATCCCGGGCTGCCTGGTGTAGGCCGCTGGACACACAGTGACAGGTGGGGCTACCTGCACATGTGCATGCAGGTGGCCCCGCGGCTGAGGGCCCAGGCCCTGCCAGCTCTGTGGGCCCTGAGAGTGGTCACCAGCCACGGGCAGACCATGTTGCAGCTCTCTAGAGGCAAAGTGCCTGAGGTTCAAAATACAAGCAAGGAGTTGGAGTTTGCATTCAGCTTGTTTAAAGACAGCATTCTACTAGGACAACCATAACAAAAACTTAGTTCTTTAAAAAAATAAAATAAAATAAAGCATAAATTTTCTTTTTTTTTCTTTTTTTGCGGAACCGGGGATTGAACTCAGGCCCTTGCGCTTGCCAGGGAAGCGCTTATTCCACTGAGCCATCTCCCCAGCCCCAAAGCATAAATTTTCAAAGACACTTTCCTCAGTTTCTTTGGCCATTAACGTTTTTCTTTCTCAGAGGTCTGCAGAAGCTGTCTGCAGTCACAGACCCACTTGGTGGCTGAGCAATCCCCAATCTCAGGGGGATGATCCCAGCCAGCGGCAGCCTTGCTGCTCCTGTGAAGAGGAGGGACAGATCTCAGGCAGCAAGGGGAAGCCGACCCTGGCTCCTCACCTCGTCTCTTCTCAACTAAACAATCCCCGGGAAGGCCAGATAGCTCAGTGGATTAAAGCGCCTGCTTAGGCAGAGTGCAAGGGACAGGGTTTGTCCGGGGCTAGCTGGGAAGCGATTGAGACTGGGCGTGGTGGTGTGTGCCTGTAATCCCAGCACTTGGGGGGCTGTAAGCAGGAGAATCATTACAAGTCCGATCTGTGTGAGACCCTGTAGGCCCTGTGGACCCTGTACTAAATACACTAAAAATAAATAAATAAATAGATAAATAAATATAAACAATCCCCAAATTGTTTTCTTCTAATAATTCATTTGCATTTTAAAGTAACTGCTGTTCCAGCTTCACTGGTGCACACCACATGCTTCTTTGTTTAGCTTTGGTTTTGTGAGACACGGTCTCCCTGTGCAGCTCAGCCTGGCCGGCTTCCCTTCGGCCTCCAGGATGCTGGGGTAACAGGCGTGCACCCCCACGTTTAGCAACCCTGTGGTGGGATGGAGCAGCACGGGTTGCCACAGATAAGGCTGGGCTGTGTTAGCCTTCTGGGAATCTTCAGACCCCCTGGATGGTGATGCCTCCTTGGGCACCTGTGGGAGCCAGCGACTGCGCAGGTGGAGCCCACATCTGTGCCTTGGAATGCTGAGGTGGACATGTGCTGCCACCTGGGGTCACCCTTAGGAGAGAGGAGCCACAGTCTGCTCCCCTGGAGGCATCTTGGCGAGTCAGGAAGCCCCTTCTCAGGCGTCCCAGGCTGTGTACCACGCACTGTGCTGTAGCGCCTGAGTGGAAAACCATTCCACGAACACGCTACACCCTCTACCTTGGCAGACAACTAGACAGACAGATTCTTCAATTCACAAATGCATTTTCTTCCTGCTCTCTCAGATCCCGGGCCCTGAAAGCCCAAGCTGTGCCTGGTACCTCGTTTTGCTGCTGCCCCCTAGACTGGCTTCCCCACCAAGCAGGATTAAGGCACAGAATGACAAACTGATCATCCATAGCAGCCAGAGGATTTCCTGAGTGAAGGGCTTGTGGACTACTGCACACGGTGCTAGACTTCTTTATGGCAGAGTAACGCCGGCTCCGCTCTGCACTCGAGGTTTGGGGATTTGAATTCTGGTCTTCTCTAGGTTTAGATGATGCAGTTCCCATGATGTGTTAGAGACCAGCCTTGTTACACTGTGAGTGTTGGATGCTTTCAACTTCCATCTACGTGCTGATTCGCATGCTTGCCCCAGGGCTGACCTTATAATTCGCATCTGGAGTCCTCGGAGGCTCTTCCCGAGTGCTACCTGCGGCACTTTGCTTTCAAGAGAACAGGGTGGGGTCCTGAGCACACTCATCTTTATCTCCTTTTCTGTAGTTCTGTCAGTGTTCCACATGTTCCAAGGCTTTATTGTCAGGCACATATACATAGAAGATTGGTATATCCTAGTCCCAAACTCGTGCTTTATCATGAGCAGGTCATTCTCACTATCTCTGGTGAGTTGCTTTGCGTCCAATCTTTGGTTGTGGTATTAATTAGCCCACAGGCCTTTGAGATTAGTGTGAGCGGGTGTGGCTGCTCCTGTCCTGTGCTTCAATGTCCTTCCTCATAGGTGCGGCACGTCCCAATGGCAGCACTATGTTGTGCGTTCATCTGGTCTGAAGACCTCTGAGTGTTAGCGGGTGCTGAGAGCATTTACACTTCACGAAGTCTTGGTGTGCTTGTCCCTCCCATGCCGTGTAGCTGGTTGCTCTGTGTGTGCCATTCTCTTTCTCTTTCTTAGGTTTTCCTTTTGGTTAATTGATTCCTTTCCTTTGGTTAATTGACCTCCTTAGGTGAGTTGTTTGTTGCAATTTTTGACTTCATTATTTAAGCAGTTACTTTAATATTTATAGTGTATGTCTTCACCCCATCCAGCTATTTTATTATTGCTTTATTATATTATACTCATTTTTGATCAATTTATGTTGTTCTCATTGTTCATTGTATTTTTATCATTTATTTATTGCATACAGGATCTCACTATGCAGTTTAGACCCGTAGTGATCCTCCTGTCTCAGCCTCCCTGGCACTGGGATTACAGGGGTGTGCCACCACACTGGGCTGGGGTTCATGGGCAGGCATGGGATGCAGCACCAGGGATCAAACTTGGGTCCTTGTGCTTGCCAAACATGCGCTTAGACCACTGAGCTATCTCCCTAGTCCCTGCATGCTTATTTTTGTAAACTTGGTAAGTTTTGGTCTATCAAATGCCAGGTGTTGGACATGTACGTAGGCGGTTGCTGGCTATTTCTGCATCCCAAAGGCATGCTTGGGCAAGTTCCGTACTGGTTGTGTTTTGGAACTGTGTGGTCGCTCCGGTGCTGGTGAAGCTTCGGCAGGGTGTCTGCTGCTAATCTGCCACTTAGCTCTATTGTGCCCGTCGTGTCTTACACTGGGATCAACTCTGGACTATTTAGTGTGGACAGCACCAGGCTGCTCCTGGTTCCCCTTTAGTGCTGCTGAGACAAGTTATCCATTTCAGATTTGTACCTCATGCAGAGGCCAGCCAGCGATGCCCAAGTGTAAGACAACAGGGTCGTTTCACCGTTCACATACTGAAACGTGCTTCATGCTTGTGGTACTTGGATTTGTCATGGTGACAAAACATCCGCAGTAAACAACCTAAGACAGGAGAGGGTGATTTGCTCTCAAGCCGAGCTCTTGCCCATGGTAGCCTGACGGTGTGGCTTTGTCCATGGCCAGGCAGCACATGGGGGCAACGGTTGGCAAAGAGAGTGAGAGGCGGGTTCAGGCCCCAAGGGCCCTGTAAGGACCCAGCCTCTCTACACGTGTGTCCTCCGGCCCCATGGGCTAGAGACTGTAGGACTTTTCAGTAGTGACCCAGGCAGGTGACCAAGCCCCCAACACAGGGACCTGGAAGACCTGAAGATTCAAGTGACAGCGGCTGCTCCCCACCCCCACCCCTCCTCTACATGGATGGACAACTCTGCAACAGGCGCTGGTGTGCTCCTATCAGTGGCCTCAAGGGTCTCCCGGTGGCCACGGAAAGCAGCTCCGTACCCAGCCCTTAGGTTGCAGAACCATTTTCCAAGAGTTTCTCTTATGCTCACCTTGCCACGTCTGTCTTGCAGCTTTTTCCTACCGAGCAAATTCAATTGGCAACCTGGAAATAAATTTGTAAAAAGCCAGACAACAATATTGACCTTGTTTTTGTAGGAAGAACCTTTACAGTTCTCAAAACCCTGTGTGTCTCTGTATTGCAGCAAGCAAACTATATTGTGAGTGCTGGGATGGCGTGGCTTTCTAACCTTGCTTCCTCTGTGAGCGCTGCCTACATTTTCAGGAAAGACCTTTACAGAGGGCTTACAGAAACTTGGGTCCGTGGTACTCAGGCCCTGTCACCAAAGCGCACAGCTGATTTGCCACAAAAAGGCACACAAGCTATCTCGATCAGTTTGCTCAACAAAATAGGGATGATAATAATAGCACATATATATGTACACACACATATATTATAACCTACGTGTCATCTGGCACACTGTTTTGCATGTCGCCAATTGCCATAATAGAGCAGAAGATTAATTAGAATTAGTATTGATAAGGAACTTACTTATCTTTCACCTTTATATATATTTATATTCCATTTCAATTAGAGTCCGTTTTGAGGCCCAGGCTGATCCTGATATGTGTATATCTTCCTAGTTTCATGCGTTGGCAAGCTGGGGTATATCCGAATCTCTGTATATGTTGGAAATTCACTTATTATCTTAAAATCTGCATGATGTTTTAGAATTGAGAAAATAAACCAGAAGTGGGGCACTCGGAGAGCGCGCTCGCCGCCAGCCCCCGGGCCCTGGGATCAAGCACATGGAGAACGTGTCTCACACTGCGCGTCTCTCTCTCGGGCGGGAGCACAGGCTCGGTCGCTGCGTTCGACGCCTGCGACTCTGCGTGAGCCCTGGACACGCTGAGCTTCGCATGGGCGTCCCCGCCGCGCCCCAGCGTGAGCCAGGCTCCGCGCCCACCCGCTCCGCTCTTCCTCCCCTGCGCCCATAGCTCTCCAGGAAGGGTGCGCGACCCACCGGCCGTGACCACCCCTGGGGCTGCACAGGGAGGCTGGAGCAGAGGGCAGGGAGCCAGGCGTGGCACTGGCCAGCCCTTCTGCCTCTCCAATGATCCCGCTGCCTCTGCTCTCCCTGTTTTACTGCTAGTCCGTGGTGCAGCGTCCTAAGAAGATATGCCAGCTTTTAGGATCTGAAAGCCTTAGATTTACAATTTTCTGGGAAAGAGTGTGCTAAGAGTTCGCTAATCTTCTTCCCCAAAGGGTGGGAGGGGTGGCGGGCTTTCGCAGCGTACCGCCCACGGGCAAACGCACCTGCTAGGGCGGGTGCGCAGATGGCTGCTGTCTGCTGGGTGCTTGAAGTTGGATTCCCCAAAGCCCAGAAGCCGCAGGAAAGGCAGGGTGCAAAGGAAGGGCCCGCAGAAGCCCTGGGGAGCGAGTTCCTGAGCCAGAGCAGCTAAGGAAACCCCAGGACTGGACCATGCTGCTAAAGGCCGCAGCTCCTCCATGAACTTTAGACTTCCTTTTGCTGCTTTTGTCCACGGCGTACAGAATGTTAATGCTGTATTTTCTTGTTTCCTGTTTTCACTTTTCCTTTGTGGAAAGCGATTTGATGTGACATTTGTCTAATCGTTTGAGCCGCTAGGTTAAAGTTGATGTGATAGCCCAGGGAAGTCACTGGGTTGTGAGCATATGTACCTACCAGAGCAAAAGTGGGAGAGCGGGAATTTCCACCAGTGTAATCAGGGTGACAGCCCAGCCAGAGCGGACGTGGGAGGGCGGGAACTTCCACCAATCCACGGGCGACAGCCATGTGTGATGTGCTAGGTGTGAGCTTGCATTTGTGGGCTGGGTGGACCGCTGTCTTGAGAGGCAGTCCTGGACCCAGGCTGCCCTCAGGGGGAGTCCTTTTCAGTGTGCCAAATGTCTTCCCCGAGAGCAGAATTCCCAAGGCCTAAGCCAGATGTCTGTTCTTGTAGCGTCTCCAGGAAGGCGGGAACGCTGCTTAGGAAGGATTAAAGAGAACTGAGGGTAGAGTTCAAGCCAACTCAGCAAGTCCTTACTAGGTACTCAGTGTGTCCCCTCCCCCTGGGAGACACTGGGGCATTTGGCACCTTCAAGGGAACTGGATGAAGAAATTAGTGACATGGGCAGAAATGACCATTTTTTTGAAATTAATTTGAAACTGCTTGACTTGAATTTCTTTCTCATCCACCAGTTTGCTCTGTTGGGAATTGATAGATACCTGAACCCTCATCCCAGCTTCAGGACTGAGGATTTTTAATTTCAACTATTTTAATTTTTTTCTGTTTTTTAGGGAAGTGTCTACAGGGTGTTCAGGGTCTCACTACTAGATCACACTTGTAGTGATCCGCCTGTTTACAGCCTCCCAAGAGCTGGGATTACAGGTGCACACCACCATGCCCACCCTCAATCTGTTCCATGGAACTATTATAATCTCTATTTTACAACTTTATAAACCATTAATTTGTGAAATTACTGATGGCTTTGTAACATGAGCATTTTGGTGTTCTGTTTTTTTGTAGCAGGAATTAAATTTTCTAATTTGACTTCAGTTATAGCTGTGTGCATTTGACATTATTCATACTGAAATAAAAAAAAATAAGGGCTGGCCAAATAGCTCAGCAGATTAAAGCACCTGCAAGCAGGTGCAGGGGCTGGGGGCTCAATCCCTGGACCTGCTGTGGCAGCCCCGCCCCCAGGGCACACTGAGACAGCATTTGAGACTGGGTGTGGTGGCGCACGCCTGTAATCCCAGCACTTGGGAGGCTATAAATAGGCAGATCACTATCACTCTGATCTAGTACTGAGACCCTGAACACCCTGTAGACCCTTCCCTAAAATACAGAAAATAAATAAATAAGTAAAACAGTTGCAATTAAAAATCCTCAATCCTGAAGCTGGGGATTTAGCTCAATGGCACAGTGCTTGCTTAGCAAGCATAAAGTCCTGGGTTTAAGTCCCCCTACAAAAGAAAAATCCCTCAATCCCTAGATGTCAAGGCTGTAACTTTGGGCCACCAACCTGTGCTCTTAAAAGGTAGTTCTCACGCACTCTAAGTTATCTGACTTTAATCCGTTTATGGCAAAGATCTTTTGAAATTTTCTGCTTGGAATGCATATGTGCTACCTAGAAAAGTTCAAAGACCGTGAATTTGACGAGAACACACTATTATGTTCCACTGTTGTGGGAGTGCCTCATGTGGATCACTCACTGCACACTGAAGGGCGAGCAATGCTTGCACTCACTTTACGACTCTAATGCCCACCGACACATGTGGCCAGTTATGGGAGTACATTGATTGTTACCGTGTATTTTGTCCGATTGCTCTTGAAAAATATGCTGTTTCTCTCTTCCCACTGGCTGTGCGCTGTGTGAATCTTGGTCGTGATGTACCTAGGAGATTACGGGGTGGTACCACATTAACAGTCACTTTTGCCACTCAGTTGAGCAAACAAGTTTTTGGCAGGTGCTTGCTAAGAGCTAGTGAAGACCCCAGGCCCTGGTGGCCCCAGGTGACCTGGGCGCCTCCCCAGTCCACCTGAAGCCTCTATGAGAAAGACAGCACATAGTTCAAGGAGGATCAAAGAGGATTAATTTAGCATTTAAGTAAGTAGGAGAGATGGGCGGCAGGACCTAGAGAAGTGTCCTCAGCGACTCGCAGCACAGACTCACGGCAGGCTGGAGTGCGCAGGCGCTCCCAGACCTGCCCCGCCTCCCTTAGCCTCACACCTCCCTGCACATAAATGCCAAGGAGGAGACGCTTTTGGTAGATGGTGGCTAAGGGGGGTGAAGAGGAGACCTGACTCTCTCCTCCTCTCCTGCCACGTGCATCCCTTGAACGCCGCCTCTTGCCTTTCACAGACTTGGAGTGAGATCTGCTTATTTTTAAATTCTACTATAATTAGGTGTCAAAAAGTTAAGGTGGGAACATCCTCGGCAGACAGAATGAAAGCAGGAAGTGAGGTAATCTACAAGCCCCGGAGTTGGCCACCTGTGGCCCGGAAGGATGGAGTTGGCCACCTGTGGCCCGGAAGGATGGAGTTGGCTACCTGTGGCCCAGAAGGATGGAGATGTCTTGCAGGGGAATCCCTAACCTGGGAAAGGGCAGTCACTTAGGGCGCAGTGACGTTCAAGGGGTGCCTGGCCTGGGACAGCCACGCTCTCCATCCATACTTTTTAACACTCTCTACTTGTGGCACTGACATTCATTTTTCTCATTAAAGTTTCAGTCTTGTTGCTAATTTTCAATAAAAAAATATTTTTTATGTCTCAGTCTTAAGGGTTCGGTTCTGTCCACCATCTTCAGCCCTGGGTGCTTAGAGAGGTTTCTTCTCACGGCCTACTTCAGGAGACACTTGGATTCATTCATAATTTTGCCACAAAAATGTATGTCAGTACACTCCTACACCTCCAGGGAAAGCAGTGGCACCGGGAAGTGTCTTATTTCTTCTGGCTGTACTTCTATTTAGGTGCAGCAAATGGGCGGAGGGCAGCGGGCTGCAGAGCGCATCCGCAGGCCCTGGCGGAGGACGGCGGGCTGTGGTGCGTGTCCACGGGCCCCGGCGCCTCGTGGTCTGACATCTATTTCTGTGGCACCATAGATTAGTGCTACGTGGGTGTTTCTGGGCAATAGGTAATTACACTGTCTGTGTTGGAGTTAATTTAAAAATACTTTCTTGCTGTTTGCAGCAGCAAAATGGATTAAAATGCAGTAAAACTAAATTCAATCTTCTGAATGAGCCATTTCAATTTTTCCATTAATGCCAGTGATTCCTTTCACAGTGCTTTTTTTTTTTAAGATTTATTTTTCATTTATTTATTTATTTATTTATTTATTTATTTGGTAAAGGGCCTTACTATGCAGCTCAGATTCACAGTGATTCTCCTGTGTCAGCCTCCCCAGCTCTGGGATTACAGGCGTGCGCCATCAGGCCTGGTTTCGGTGACCACCTCAGGGTGCCTGTGTTCTGGGGCAGGCACAGCATGCAGTACCGGGGATTGAACCCGGGCCCCTAAGTATGCCAGGCAGGTGCTTGGATGGCCAAGCTATTTCCCCAACCCCCTTTCACAATTCTTGGCAGTTTTAAAAATATCTGATCAACTTATATGGATAACTCTTATCCCTAGAGTCACAATTTATGTGTTCTATAGTGATTATGTACCTGATAGTAAAAAGAGTTACTAATAACTAGTGAAAAGAAGAATGACTTTCAGTTAAACGAGGGAATAAGAGCATGTGGCAGTTCTCTCTGCATGCCCCACACATTCCTTGAACCACAGTGTCCTCCAGGCCACCATGTGGTTCTAAAGGACGAGAGTGGCACCACCATCCAAGCATGGTGGCTGAGTCACACTCCCCTGTACATGACCAGACTCCCTCACCCGTCCACCGACGAACCCTTTGCACACTGTGGCAGTGAGGACCGCAGTGCCACACCTGCCTCCCTGCACACTCAGTCGCATGCACGCCCAGGGCAGCGCTGGCCGACCACACGGGAGTTCTGTCCTGCTGTCCTGCGGAGCCTCCAAATTGATTTGACAGTGTCTGTGCTACTACACACAGATATGGCAGAGGAAGAGACTTCTTTCTCCTTGTAGACTGTCAGCATCTGCTACTCTGGAAGCAGCTGGAGCATTGGGTTATTTCCATTCTGCTTAAAAATGGATAAATTCGTCTTCTGATCCTGTTCTGTGGCCAAAGAGTTGTGTCAGGTTGTTTAGGTCTCAGTGCAGTTGAGTTAGAGAACATCGTTAAGGAGAAGAGTAAGGGGGTTGGGAAGGAGCCCCATCGAGGCCGGTTTGGGGCTGCACATGACTGCAGTGAGGGAATCGCTGATAAACTCAGTTAAAGCCTATTGAATCAGATCCTGTGAGTGTGCAAAGCCTACGCCTGGATTATGAGTGTGGCGCATTTTTTCCAACAGCAATAGATTAATGAATGAGATAGTTCAGTTCATTTCTGAATGCAAATTTCATCTACCGGATATTGTTTGAGCATTGATTGGTGGTGTGGAAGGGGCACTGCGCAAGTCCCAGAGGCCTGGGAGTGAACTGGAAGTGAGGTGCGTGTGTGTGCCTGTGTGTGTGTGTGTGCGTGCATGCATGGGTGCATGCGTGCGTGCGTGCGTGTGTGTGTGTGTGTGTGTGTGTGTGTTTCTGCTCAGTTCTTCAGCTCTGCACCCTGCTGTTGTGTCTGACTGCTCCTTACATTGGTATGTTTAGCACACCACTGCAAGAGTCACCTAGGAGTCAAGACCCCTGAATCTAAGCAGGAATCAGTTCTTCTCTTTTAGCAAAATGCATTTATTCACACAGTTAAAAAAGGTTACAAAAGTATTATAGTGAAGATATTCTAGAACTTGACAATATTTTCTGTTCATATCTTAGGCACAGTTTAACAGTTTATCAATGCCAGACATTGGATAATTTTATTAGTTCAAAAGTGATACCTATTTTGTGATATAAATGGCTCTTAAAAGAAATTCAATTTTTTTTCTTTTCTCTTTTTAACAGTTTTACCTAGCCACACATGTGGGAATCCTGGGGAAATACTGAAAGGAGTTCTCCACGGAACCAGATTCAACATAGGAGACAAGATCCGGTACAGCTGCCTCTCGGGCTACGTGCTGGAAGGGCATGCCATCCTGACATGCATCGTCAGCCCCGGCAACGGCGCGACCTGGGACTTCCCAGCTCCTCTCTGCAGAGGTATGTTCCAGGGGTGAGGGTGTGACCGCGGCTCTGGTGGGCAATTTCCAGGTAGAAGAAAAAAGGACGTCCTGAGCTGGGCCCTCAGATGCCAGCTCCCTGGGTTTCCAAAATACCGAGATGTGTTTGGGAAGAAGCCATTGTCATAGTTCACTAACAAGTGACTCGTTCTTATATACCCAAAATATCTCAAACTTTTCTTCTTTCCACTTCTCAAACTTCACACAGTTCTGCCACAGTGTTTCAGGACTTTGTGCATGGATATGTCATGGATCTACAGGTTCTTGCTCGAAATGCTTCCTTCTCAAAAATTAAGAACTTCCCGCTGTAATTGAATTTTATCTTTAAGGATGCTTGCAGCACAAGGGCGTTTGCAGTGGGTGGGGTGACCCGAGGTGAGCGCACGGTTCCCACTGCTCGTTTCTGTGACTGTACAGGCTGGGCTTTCTTTTTCCTCCATCTTGGCAATGTTGGGAATTTCTTATAAAATCATTTTTATTTTCTTCAATCTTTATGGAAGTGTATTTTGAGCCTTACATTTTGACTGTCCTAAGAAATATTCACCTTGTGGCTTCCCAAAATGTATCTGACATTTACTGGGGCCTCAGTGAAACGCCAGAATGTGCTGAGCTCTGCGGTTGCGTGAAGCCGATTCTCCCAACCAGTGCCACAGTGAGTGTGGTCACCTCCCAGTAAACAGATGTCGGCCTCCCAGCAGTGACAAGAGGTGGCGTGCAAAGGGCTCAGCCGCAAGCTGCAGCCTGGCCTTGAATCCGTGCGCGACCTCGAGTCTGCATCCCTACGTAGCGCTGCACGCACACCTCAGCATGTCTTTGCTGAATATGTGCTACTTCATGAATACTCACCCGTTCTTAGTGTGATGCTTTCCTGAGACCTCTGTGAGGCTGACCGTCCTCCAAGTGCCACACTGGTGCTCCGGACTACCACAGTCACAGGATGCATGGCACCCCCGCTGCACCTCACCCGTGGGTGGGTCGCTAGTCACACAAGTGGCATGACTTAGGTCCTGCATGGAAATGCTGGGTGCTCCATAGGCTGTCCCCAGCCTGCAGAGGGAAGAGTAGGGGGGTAGAGTATGCAGAAAGTGGCCTTGAGCCCAACAGAAGTCCTGGGGGTATGTTGCAAATCCCTGGTCCTCTCCCGGGGCTGCTCCTTTCCTTCCGCCACTCCTAACGTGTTCATTTCCCTCTCAGTGTCCTTTGCCTTCATGACTATCTGACTTGGTGTTGTCAGGGCCACCATGGCCTGCACATCCAGCCTCCCACCAGCTCTGGCCCCAGTCCTCGAGAGCGGCAGCCAAGGCCCTGGCCCTGGTTTTGCTCTGCTTACCTGCACCCCCACTCCTCATCTCCCCCAGTTCTCACGCTCGCCCTTTGCATCCAGACCTGCTCCGAGCTCCTAAGTGAGCTAGGTCTAAGCTCAGCCCTCACCCTGCCTTCCCCCAGTCCTTCTCCCTGAGGCCAGAGCACCGTGGCATACCTGCCCTGAGCTATCTACCTTGGTGCCACAGCAAAAAATCACAGTGTGTGAGACACGGTTAATGCTGTGCTCTGTGACCCCTGGCCCCAGCTAAAGGGCCCGTCGCCTCCGGAGTGTCCCCGCATCCCAGAAGCCCAGCTTTGCACAGTGCAGGGCCGGCTGGACTTAGAAGCACAGGCTCCTCCTCTGGGCCTGCCCTCGGTCTCAGGCCCATGGGTCGGGCCACCCACGCCCTGGAGTGAAGCCCACGCAGGCTGCCAGCAGGTGTGCTGGTCCCTGTGTTGCCCTGGAGTGCATCAACCCTGATCCCACCTGGACTTCTGTCCTGCAGCACCTTCTCCTCCTTACTCACAGAAAACTTGCCAATTTGTGAAATCTAAACTTTGGGCCAGATTTATAATTATTCAAGTAAAAGTTTTATTGACTGTGGAATTTCTTAAAACCCACCAATTTTTAGAGAATAAAATAATAATAAAAACACCATGAGAAATGATGCAGAACTTCAATAAAAAAAAACATAATAGGAATTTAACGAGGGTTATTGTATTGTTTATCATTGTCTTCAGGTTCCTTGTTTAGATTATCAGCTATAAACATGCAAAATTTGTCTGAAAAAAAAAGAATGAAAATTTAACCACTAACTTTCCTTTCAATAGACAAGCAAAAATCAGCAATACGATCATCCAAGATAGTCTGTGTATATACATACATTTTTCTCTCTTTCTTTCTTTTCTCCTTTGCCTTATCCCATTTGTTCCTATCCCTTGAACAGCATCTTTCACCTTCGTTATAGCTTTCAAATTTTATTTACTCATTCAATTTTTACACTAAGGAGGCAATATCATGTTTACACATGTGGGTCTGAGTTAGTTCACTTATGAATGCAGTCTGGAGGGATATCCACTTATATATAAAGGCCTCAAGGTTACCTGTATTTAAGGCTGAGGAATACTCCATCGTATAATAATACCATCTCTTTTTTATCCATTCCTTGGTTGACCGGCATGTGGGCTGTATCCCAGATTAGGCCATGACAACTTGTGCTGCTATAAACATGGGTACACATACATTGCTGAGGTCTGAGGTTTTTCAGTTCTTCTAGAAAAATACCCAGGAGGGGAAGAGCTGGGCTGAATGGACCTCTAATCTTAGGTTTTGAGGAATGTCCACACCAGTTTCCACAGTGGTCACCCCAGTGTATATGCCTACTAAGAGTAGGGAATGTTCCTCTTATCCCTAAATCCCCTCCAGCATTTGTTATTGATTGACTTCTTGAGAATAGCCATTCCTTCTGGGGTGAGATGGAATCTCACTGTTATTTTAATTTGCATTTCACAAATGACCAATGGTGTTGAAATTTTTTCATATACTTATTTTCTATTTCTACTTCTTCATCTGAGAAGTATGCATCTGTATGCATCTCAGTTGCCCATTTCTTAATTGGGACTTTGACTTACGGGGGACCTCACTTTTCAAAAATTGTTTATATGCTCTAGATGGAAGTCCCTTGTCTGAGGGGAAGTCAACTGAAACTTTGTACCAATTTGCGCATTTTCATTTTACTTTGTTGATTTCTTTTGATGTGCAAGAACTTCTCAGTAAGATAGATCCCAGTTGTTCATTCTTAGAAGCATTCCCTGGGCAGTTTGGTTTTTATTCATAAACTCTGTGCCTACCCCTATATCTTCAAGATTTCTAGCACCTTTTTTTAAGTATAATTGGTATTTCTGTTTTAATATTTAAATCTATCCTCCATGTCATAGAGATAAACATGGGTCTAATTTTAGTCCTTGGCATGTGAAACACCAGTTTTCCAGAACCATTTAGTGAAAGAGGTTACTGTTCTTCCAGTGAAAATGTTTGACTCTTGTCAAAGATAAAGTGTCTAAGTGTGTTTGTAATTGCATCTGCATATTCTAATCTATTCCATTGATCCTCAGGTCTGTTTTATTTTTCCAAGTACCATGCTGATTTTATCATAGTAGCTTTGTAGTATGATTTCAAGTTAGAAATTATGATGCTTCCTGGCTTTGCTTTGTTGTCCAAAATTGCTTTTCATATTCTAGGTCTCTTCTGGTTCCAGGTGAATTTCAGAATGCTTTGTCTAGCTCTATGAAGTATTCTAATGGTATCTTGATCAGGATTTCATTAAATCTGTATAACAATTTTGGAAGTATGGGCATTTCCAGCATGTTGGTTCTTCCTATCCACGAGCAAGGAATATCTTTCCATTTTTTGATATGTTCTTTGAACTCCTTTTTCAGAATACTGAAATTTAAAACATACGGATCTTATACTATCTTCACTAGTTTGATCCCTAAGTATTTCAGTATTTTTAGATGCTATTGTGAAGGATGTGGTTTCCCTAATTTCTCTTTCAGTGAGATTGTTGTTTGTGTACAAGAATGTTACGTTTGTGTGCTGACATTTATGTAGCTACACAGCTGAATTTGGTTTTTAAGTCTGCAACAATTTAGTGAAGTTTTTAGAGTTCTCTCTGCAGAGTATCATGTCGTCCACAGGTAATGGTAACTTAACGTCTTCTTTTCCAATTATTCTCCCCCTTGTCTAATTACTATCGCTAATATTTCCAGAACTATATTGAATAGGAGTGATGACAGTGGGCGTCCTTGTCTTGTTCCTCATTTCAAAGTTAAACCTTCCATTTACTTGTCCATTCAAGATGTTGTTGGCTGTTGGTTTGCCATAGATGGTTTTTGTCAGATTAAGATAGTGACCATTTATTTCAATTTTCTATAGGGTTTTTTATGATGAGTGAATGTTGGACTTTGTCAAAAGATTTTTCTACATCCATTGAAATGACTATGAGACATTTTTGTCTTTGGCTTTGTTGATGTGGAGTATCACATTTGTTGATTTGTACGTATTGATTTGTACAGGCTTCCATTTATGGGATGGTCCTACTGGGTCGTGATGTGTAATCTTGATGACTTGCTGTACTGTGTTTGCTAGTATTTTATTGAGGATTTTTTGCATCTATGTTCATTGGTGGGATTGGACTGTAGTTCTCTTTTTTGGTTTGTTCCTTCTCTAGTTTTGCTATCAAGGTAAACCTTGTATCCTGTAATGTGTTTGAGAGAATTGTTTCCCTTTCCATTTCATTGTAGAATTTGAGAAGAATTGGCATTAAATCTTCTCTGAATTTCTTGTAGAATTCATCTATGAATCCATTAGGACCTGATCTTTTCTTTGTTGGTAAGTTTTGATTACATTTTCAATATCATTAACTGATATTGGATTATTTAGAATTTTTATGTTTTCTTGATTCAGCTTTGGTAACTTGTATATATCTAGAATTCTGTCCATTTCTTCTGTGTTTTCCATCCTGTAAGAGTAAAGATTTTTGAAGGCAGTTTGTTTATTTGGGCTCATTTTTATTTTCCTGATATATGAATTTAGTGCCATAATTTTCACCATTAGGACTGCTTTCCTTTGTCCTACAGGTTCCAATAAGTTATATCTACATTTTTGTTTTATTGTAAATATTGTTTAATTTTTTTTTCTTTAGTTTCATCTGTAGTCCATTGATTGTTCATGAAGGTATTATTTAATTTTCATGTGTTTATGGAGTTTTTGCGATTTCTTTTGTCAAAATTTCTAATTTCATTGAACTACGATCAGAGACTACATGTGGGACAATTTTAATTCACTGCATTAATTTGACCATGCACTATATGCTTGCATATAGCTTATTTTGCAAAAGGTCCCATGTGCACCTAAGAAGAATGTGGATTCTGATGTTTGGTGGAACACTTCGTAAAGGTGTGCTGAGTCCAACAAGCTTGGTTTACTTTTGTTATTTCTTTGCTGACTTTTGCTTACTTAATCTACCTCTCTGTTTCAATGGTGCGTTAAAGTTCCGCACTACAATTGTATTATTGCCCATGAGATTTTTCATGTCTGTTAAAACTTATTGCAGTGTGAGAGGGAGCACCAGGAGCCTTCTGGATCCTCACTCCAGCCAGCACCCAGTCCAGGCATGTGTGTGGGACTTCCTCCAGCAGACAGGCCTGGTGTGGGGCCGGGGAGATGGCTCAGTAGAATAAGCGCTTGCCTGGCAAGTGCAAGGGCATAGTTCAATCCCTGGTTCCACGTAAATAAATAGATAAATAAATAAATAAATAAATAAAGACAGGCCTGATGTGGAACCCTGCAGCAGAACTCCCTGAAGAGAAGCTAGAGGCAAGACCCACCCAGCTGATCCAGGAGCAGAACATCCTTCCAGAGTGGCACAGCGGGTTCACCTCCAGGGGCTGCAGCAGGCAGAGTGGAGCACAGCAGCCAGGCCCCAGCCACACCCACCTGGATGAGTCTGCACTTGGTAGATCTGGACCTGGTGCTCAGGTAATAACTGCAGCAAAGACCTATATCAAAGGTCAGAAGACAGTGCTATGCAAAATGGCAGAGAGGAGGAGTAAGATGCATTCTCAGGCCCCGAGCCCACCCAGAACAAATGCAGGAGACAACAGCACAGAAGAAACTGGAAGTCACACACCTGAAATCTCTGAAATAATAGCACTGGAAGGAAAGAAACAACTGTAGAAAAGTATAGAGGAAATCAGATCAGAAATAATTTCTGAAGTAAAAAAAGAAATGATAGCTATAATAAAAGAACTATTAAGTGCTCTTCTAAAGAAGATAGTGATAGGGGCCGGGGAGATGGCTCAGTAGAATAAGCACTTGCCTGGCAAGCACAAGGGCCTGAGTTCAATCCCCAGTTCCGGAAAAAAAAAAAAAAAAAGAACACACTAGCAAGGAAAAAATGGAGAATAGAAAAATGGTGGAATCCTTGAATGAGTAATATAAGAACAAATTAGAAGCAGATTCATAGTGCTATACAGGAAATTAAAGCCTCAATCATGAGCTATCAAAACTGTTTGAACAGAAGTGAAAATAGGCTTTCAGACCTTGAAGATTCTGGTGGAATTAGTGAAAAGGTAAGAAAAGATCTCTTAAAAACAACTAGGATGTAGGGAAAATAATTCAACATCTGCAAAATGATGCAAGATGAACAATGTGAGACTAATAGGCATCAATGAGGAGGAGTCAATACAAATGATATGAAATGAATATGAGCAGAAGTAATAGTAGAAAACTTCCCAAATACGGGGCATCAATCTGACATCCAGGTAACTGAAGCATATAGAATGCCAAATAATATCAACCCAATTAAAAACACACCCAAACATGTAATAATCAAGATCCCAGAAATTCAGCACGGGAACAGTACACTAACAGCTGCTAGAGAAAAGAATCAGATCACATTTAAAGGGAAACCCATCAGAATAATGGCAGATTTCTCTTCACAAACTTCAGGTCAAGAAGAGTATGAAGTGAAGTACTACAAGTCTTGCAAGAAACGAAATTCCAACCCAGACTGATATACCCTACAAAATTCTCTTTCAAGTTTAATGGAGAAGTGAAATACTTCCATGACAAAGAACAACTAAAGGATTTTATGATGACAAAGCCAACTCTACACAGACTACTAGAAGATATTCTAGGGAAGGATCAAAATGATCACAGCTCCATGAAGGATATTGGAAAGAACCCACCAAATAGGACAAGCAATTAGACACAAGAGGAAAAAGAGATATACAACAGCAGGTAAATAACATGTCAAACGTAAGTCATTACATCTCAATTATAACCATCAATATAAATGGACTCAAGTCGCCAAATAGAAGAAATAGAATGATAATCCACTGGCAGAGTGGATTAGGAAGCAAAATCCAACAATATGCTATATAAGAATTCATCTATCAGTTGATTGGGTTATCTTCAGTTTGGTCCAACTGGTAATTTCTTTTTCTTTTCTCTTTTTCTTTTTTTTTGTATTTTAGGGAAGGGTCTACAGGGTGTTCAGGGTCCCACCACTAGATCAGACTTGTAGTGATCTGTCTGATTGCAGCCTTCCAAGATCTGGGATTATAGGTGTGCACCAACATACCCAGTCTCAATTGCCATCTCAGTGCACCCCAGGGGTGGGGGGTCAGCACGGCAGGCCCGGGGATCAAACCCCTGGCCCCTGCGCCTGCCTGCAGGTGCTTTAATCCACTGAGTTATTTGGCTAGTCCTCAGCTGGTAATTTCAATGGTTCCATGATTTGTGCCTCAGGAACACAATTGTTTTCATGGATCATAAGTAACCCTTTGTCCTGGCTGTATGGCTTATTGACTTAGAAATAAATTTTCTCCAAGATTAGAATTCAGTGTAGTTGATGCTAAAGTCCTTATCAATTTGAATATGGGGAAATTAGGGAAACCATGCACTAAAAAAGGAAAAGGTATTTTATACTATACATCGTAGTTTTGGAAAATGTCTATAAAATACTTATTCTTAAGTTCTGTAATTATTTTAAAGATAAAATTTTTTAAATCACATTCCCATTGATAAATGGTAAATTATCTTCTAATTCTAGAGAATTATGAAAGAAAACTAAGAAATCTCATTGATAAATATCACTTTTTTGTTATATTCTAGATATTTCTTTAAAATAGATATTTAATTGATAAATCTTCATTTTGCCTCTGATCTGCTGCTTGATTTGATTTTTTTTCTTTTCTATGTAGTAATGTTTAGGTTTGGATTTTGGTTATGTAGCTTTTACTGTTTTCAATGTGAAAACTGTGCTCTTGTATTTATCATTTTTTTGTTTTCAGCACTGCTGTGGTCTGAAATTTCACACTTGATATTTGTTAAGTCCTAAAATGCTATGAGTAGGTTTCAGACTACTGTTCTTGATCCTTCATTTTGTTTTTTAATTCAGTGAGACTTTTTTGATGTGTGTATATATGACACACACGACAATCTTTTTTATTTTTATTTTTTTGTATTTTTTAGGGAAGGGTCTGCAGGGTGTTCAGACTTGTAGCGATCCACCTGTTTGCAGCCTCCCAAGAGCTGGGATTACAGGCTCGCGCCACCACACCCTGTCTCAACTGCCATCTCAGCATGCCCAGGGGCGGGGCCGGCACAGCAGGCCCAGGGATGGAACCCCCAGCCCATGCACCTGCTTGTAGGTGCTTTAATGCAGGCAATCTTTACTGCTCTCTATGTCATCAATTGTATGAAAGTTGTGAACATGATATATTTTTATTTTATATAAAACAAATAAAAAATAAAACAAAATGTATCTCCTGGAGTTGGATGCTCCTACATTTGGCACATACCTCTTCATGACTGCCACCTCCTCCTCTTGCAGCTTTCCCCCAGCAAGTATGCTGGGACCCTCTTTATCTTTTTTGATCATTCTTGGGGTTTGTCCATGAAATTTGTCTCCTTGTTATTCTGTCCTTTAATTTAGGTGCTAATGATTTTTTTCTCACAAATGTGTAGCTTTCTAAGAGATGAAATACACCTGTGAGAGCTGTGGATCAGTGTTCCCGTGTTCTCCCTGCGTGAAAACGCCCTAATTCATATGCGCCTCATCTAGTAGAACCTTTTTTTTTAGCAATTGCTCTGCTAGTCAAGGGGGTTTCTTTTTATTCTTTCATGGCAAGTCTTTTGCTAACTTGCAGTTATGTGTCTGATAAAGTCAGGGTTGATTTTACAATTAGACATTTATCTTTTCTATCACCAACTATTTCTTCAATTAAAACCATATGCAGATACTTTCATCATATTATAGATTAGCATACTTCTATTAGCATTTTGCTTTTCATAATACCAATAATAAGATTTCATAAGGCATTAAATAAAATCATTTGAAAGATGCAGTTTTTTATTGATTTGGATAACTGGATCACAAAGAAAAATCAATGCTCTGATCCTCATAAATGTGCAGATGTAGCATCTCTAGGAGAGATGCAAATGAATTTCAGCACTGCGGGCTGACGTAGTTCTAAGAAATAAAATGAGCATAGTCTTCGCTTCCCAAGAGTTGCAGTAACCGAGTTCTAGGACTTCTGGCAGCACCGCTCCTGAACAGTGACGTCACAGCAGCAGCCCCCTCCGCGCACTTGATGTTTGTCTGTGTCACAGAGCTTCATTTGTCATTTTCACCAGCAGAGGAACCCCTAGGGTGTGTGCGTGCGTGTGTGTGTGTGTGTGTGTGTGTGTGTGTGTGTTTCTAGTACAGAGAAGAGTCCCATTGGTTCTTCTTCGCTTGCTTGATTGAAGCCTTCTGGGTGACAGCCTGCTGATCCTGGTGACACACTCACGCTGTGTTCAGCCAGTGCTGTGCACCTTACACAAGCACGCATGCCGTGGGCTTGGTCGGCATGCAGGGGCGCAGCCAGCGGCACTGTTGGCCTTGAGACTTCCCTCGTGCAGAAGACCTGCGCTGAGTGGCCTGTTCCTCAGGGGTGAGATCGCATTCAGGCGTTTCTCCAGGAGGAGCATCCCCGCGTTCTTCCTCGTTATCCTGACCTCCTCCTCCTCCTCCTCCTTCTTCTTCTCCTTCTCCTTCTCCTTCTTTTATGGCTCAGCATGGCCCTGGGCACTGCTGGTCCTTCAAAGGATGTGTTTTTCCAGGTGACCATGTGGGGGTCACAATAGCCTGCAGGGACAATGGCAGGAAGGAGAAGACATCAGAGCCAGGGAGTGAAGGGTGCTGTTGCTCATGATATCTGCTTATTCATTTATAATGCATTTGGTTGTTACAGGGCCTCACTATGCAGCTCAGCTATCCTCCTGTTTCCAGCCTCCCCAGCTCAGGGATTACAGGCGTGCACCACTATGTCTGGATTCTGTGGCAGGCTCAGTATGCCCAGGGGTGGGGCTGGCGTGGCATGTGGTGCTGAGGGTTGAAGGTCGGCCCCTGCACTGGCCTAAGTAGGTGCTTCAATCTGCTGAGCTATCTCACTAGCTCTGCCCATGATTTAAATAGCTTACTATTCAGATTTATTTTTCCCTACTTAATTATTAAATCCTAATATTAAGAACTGGCATGTAGAGTAACATCATTCTTTTCAGTTTTTGAGCAATGGGAGGAAACACAG
>NW_004524731.1:3618080-3620823 GCF_000260255.1 Octodon degus
GAGTGCAGGTGAGCAGCCGCCGTGGAAATCGGTGTGGCGGCGCCTCAAGACCTACGACTAGAGGCCCCGCTCACCCCAGCTCCTCCCCTCCTGGGTATTTTTCCAGAAGAACCAAAAACCTCACACCTCAGCAATATAGGGGCACCCATGTTTACAGCAGCGCAATTCGTTATAGGGGAATCCTGGAAGCAACGCAGATGCCCATCAGTTGGGGAATGGGTAAAAAATCACGAGGTCTTTTTGTGCACTGGAGTATTACTCAGGTGTAAAAAATAAGCTTGAGGCTTTTATGGGTAAATGAATGAAACTACAGACCACACTCCTAAGTGAAATAACTTAGACCCAAATGTGCACCCATATTGTCTTGCTAGTGTGAAAGCCTAAGAGGAAATAAAATCTGAAAGGCATAATAGCTACTGTGAAAGGGAGAGAATCTGTGAAAGGAAGGAAGAACTGGGATGCGGGAAAGGACAGAGGAAAGTAGGAGGGGAAAAGGTGTATTTATTATATAAGCAGGACAGTTTGTATAATTATGCTGCTGATTTCTGCTGGTCTGTTGAAAGGAGAAGTTAATGCTTAATTTTTTTCTCTTTTTAGCTTTTTATAACCATTTTTTTATTCCAGTGCAGGGTCTAAGGGTTTACAGGTTCTCGTTATGTAGATCAGACTCGGTGATCCACCTGTGAGCCTCCCAAGAGCTGGGATTATAGGCACGCACCCCCGGGCCCAGCCTCAATCTCAGCACGCCCGGGGCCCAGGCCAGCAAGGCTTGTGGCGTTGGGGATGGAAGCCCGGCGCCTGAACGCTGCCTGAGCAGCTGCTTTAATCCACTGAGCTACTTGGTGGGCCCTTTTATAACTATTTTTGACCAATTTTGCCTGTTTATACCTGATATTCTGAACAACTAACTTAAAGACAACAAAGTACAATATAACAGCCATTGCTGAATTCCTATTATTTTGTTTAGTGAAGTTCTGTGTTGTTTCCAATACTTTTTTTATTTTGCTACTTTTTATTCATTTTTAAAAATATTTTTAAAAAACGGAAGTGGAAAGTGTCTGTGCTTAGAAAATCCTGCTGCACAGGAATACTAATGTTTAATTCAAAGCAATCCCAGGGCGGTGAGATTTTCTTCCCCTCACAGTCTTCACAGCGAGGCTGGAGATGGACCTTGTGGCCATCCTTTGGTCTCGGCGCTGGCCCTTCTTGGTCCATTTCTGCGATTCTGGACCTCATTCGTTCAGTATTAGCGTCCTCTTACATCCGCAGCCTAATTCTCTACCTATAGCCACCAAGAATTCGATGATATCAGAGGACATAAATGATTACAGGATCCAAGCCTGCGAGGATGCCTTAATCCCCAGAAATAAGAGGGGCTTTTGCTGTGTAGAGACACGGGAGGCTGTGGCCCAGCCCCTGTGGGAGCCGGTTCCACTCCTGCACACAGACGCCCTTTGCTGCCCGTGCTTTTTCTATGCGGGCACACTGGATTTGGACGCTGTACTTTAAAAAGTATTTCATGAGCTGGGGAGATAGCTTAGTGGTCTAAGCACCAGCCTGGTAAGCACAAGGACCCGGGTTTGATCCCCAGTATGACATGCCATAGCCCTGCAATCCCAGGTGTGCTGTGCCGGCCATTGAAACTGGGGGTGGTGGCGCATGCCTGTAATCCCAGAACTGGGGAGTCTGAGACAGGAGGATCCCTACATTTCTGAGCTGCATAGCAAGACTCTGTAACAAATAAATAAATAGATTTTTAAAAAGTTTTTCTTAGTTGCTGTTATGGAGCTGAAGTTCCTATAGCCAAGGGCCGAGACCATCCAATTACCACCCCACCAATTTTTGTATGTGCTATTCCGTGGCATGGGCTGCAGGGAACTCAGGCCCCCTTGCACTCTGATGGACAAAAGTCCAGAAGTCACCGTTGTGCAGTCTTGTAAGTGTGCAGATGCCTACGAGCACATGAGCTGGTTGAGATCACCCTGGGCCGAAGAAGGAGAATGTCCCTGGTTAGTGCAGGAGCCCTCCCAAGGGCAGCCATTTTTTTCCATAACTTTATTGAGAAATAAATAGCAATGAGACAGTTTCAAATCAAATTGGTATGATAGTTCCAATAATTAACACGTTGCATACTGCCTTCCTAGTGGTTATTTGTTGTACAAGATGCGGACATGATATCCTATTTGCAAACACCATTAGAACAAATCCCTCTATTCCTTGAATTAAGAGAATGGAGCTGTATAACTATCCTAACCATTTTGAATACACAGATACAAAACGGACATTCATCTAATATCTCTTTTTTTTTTTTGTTTAGTTCCATCATTTAAATGTTATAGATGTGTGGACTCAGCAAAACATTCCAAAATAGTCCAGTAGCCCATAATAGTATTGGGCCTTCCACTTGACTGGCAATGTCAGAAGTTGTTGACCTGAGTCCCCTATAGCTCCACATAACAGCATGGCTTTACTTCTTATATTTCGTTTTTATACTTTTCTGCTGGATGGCTAAGACCAAGATAAAGCAAGACCTATATAACAAGAAATGTAACTTTTGTATCTGATAAGGTCAGTAAAATCCCCTCAGGATTTATCCTGAAACCCTGTACCTCAGATTGTAGATCCTTTGTCAGTGTCAGCCATGTGGATGAGTCACGGCCATTGCTGGGCCAATGTGCTCTCTGTGAAAGCCTGAGAGAATGTTTTCTCTCCATGTGACTCTCCTTAGGCACACTCTACATCA
>NW_004524731.1:3620973-3627080 GCF_000260255.1 Octodon degus
GCAAACTTAGGTTTTTAGGGTTAAGAAGAGAAGCTTATTGTTACTACCATATAACCTAGGCTTTTGAGCTTAACCTCACTATCTGTCTGAATATCAAACACCTTAGAAATAACATGGAACAGGTATTTTTCATAAAATATTGATATGTTAAACTTTAAGTCCCTACAGAATATGACCAAAAAAATTAAAATATATTTAAAAAATAAGAATAAGGAATTATATATGTTTATACATAAATCCAGAAATCTAACCATGCACAACATTTTTGCAGGACAGTCCCGCAACACTCCTTTTCCTATTTCCTGCCATCATTCACCACCCCTTTCCTTTTTAAACAATCATCTACCTGAGAGACAGCACAGCAGCAACTGCCATGTCATGACAAGCATCCCGTATTCAGAAGACCAGCATGACAGGCACTCCAAGCATGAACCTACTCTTACAAATTGCCATCTTTGGTGCAGTTGCTTAGTTCACAGGTGTCAGCATATATAGTCAGGGTGAGAATCCTTCCAATTAACAGGAGCAGCAATTTTAAACTTCTGATTTGGTATGAAAGCACATTGGCTATAATTTTGATGGCTACATGTGACTGCTATGAACTGCTCAGTCTAGGCAGCATACATATGTGTGTGGGCAGAAATGAGACCCACACAGAAGGCTCGCTCTTGGCAAGCACAGACTGTGCCGTGGACTCGGTAGCATTCAGCTCCTCCTGAGCTTTTGCATCATCACTGTCCACATGTAATGTGGTCCTCTGGTTCTTCTTTGCTTGATTGCCTTAAGCTTTCTCAACTGACACCTTGCCGATCACTTGTGAGCACACATACTGTGCCGCTTCTCCTTCCATGTGTTGCTGCTCCCAGCACTGCATAGATTGCTGCACATTTGCTCCATAATGTGAATGAATACGCGTGTTATGGGTTAGAGCTAAAGGTCCCTCATCGGTTATGAGGGTGTGTCAGTCTTTGTCAGGCTGGCTGAGGCCCCGATGAATTCCTTGTTGTGTTTTCAGGAAGCGTGAGGTGAGTAGGGGTGGTTTTGGGGGCTGCGACCTGAACGTTATATTGTTGTCCCCAGCACTTCCCTCTCTCTTGCATCCTGGGTACTGTGGGGTACACAACTTTCTTACACCAGGCATTTCTACCATGAAGGTCTTGTCTTGGACACACCCTACTGCGGACTAAACACACAGGAAACATGAGCCAAAACAAAATTCTCCTCCTTCACCATGCAAGTGTCAGGGATTTTGTGTCAGTGGTGGGAGAGTCTTTCTCCTCCCAGAAGAAATTAGACTTCTGCAGCTTGTGTGTGCTCTCTGCACAGGTGAAGAGTGGGCTTGGTCACGTGGGCCCAGCTCTATGCTGTGAGCAGTGCCTCTTGCCCTCCTTTCTGAAACTCAGTGAAGATCCTGGCCTTCAGGCTCATACTGTGTTTGTATTCTTCTCACCCTCCCGGGCCCCTCCTGGATATTAACAGTGTTTCAATATCAAATGCCTTAGCATGCACAGATTTTCTGTGATCACAATGATGTCCTCATTCATTATAAAGGCCTCTTATAATAGCTGAAAAGCAACGGACGTTCCCTTCGTCTACCAGTGTAAATGCTGCTCACTGTGGAGCCATGTCTCTGCCTGCAGTTCACCCTCATCTCTAGGACGGTGGCACTCTGGGCCCTGTGCCACTCAAGCGGGAGTTCAGAGAAGCACTTTCCTTGCCTCTTCACTAAGGACAAGCTGCAATTACTTTTGTTTCATACTTGGGCCAAGACCTTTTCATTCTACTTGCTTCAATAATGTGACGTTAGCAGGCGCAAGCACAACTGTGTATGTTCATGCCAAATTCAAAATGAAATTCCTGACAAGCAGCTGATTCTGATCACTGTGATAGTTTGGAGACCCCTTTGCTCCGTGTCTGGCTTCCAGTCAAAGCTGCCCGTTTAGTGCCTGCAGATGCGGGACCAGCGGCGAGCCCGCAGTATCCGGACAGGAGCCATGGTGTGGCATCCCTCACACGCACAGGTCACCACGTGAGCCCAGCCATGCTACCCCACGGGGCCCACGACTCAGGAGCAGGGCGCTCTGTAGACCTGGCCAAGCTCGGCCAACAACCGGCCCGTGTGGGCACTGCCTCCCTCCCTCTCCTCCTAGAATCTGAATCCTCTTTCTTTTTCCCTCGCTGATTAACATGATGCTTTTTCGCGCCTCACAATGGCCCAGGTATCTGCTGCTTCTTATGTGCAGCGTTGCTGTGAACGAGCTTTTGCTTTAAGGAGGACTGTAATCTCTGTCTCTTAGACTTTTTGCTCAATATCCGGGACCCTGGTCCCGAGCCCATTTTCCATGTGGTGAGTCAGCCATCTCAGGTCGTATGCAGCCCCGGGCCGCCCCAGATCCCCAAGGCCTCTTCCTCAACTCTCTCCAGAAAACTCTTCTTTATAGTTTTTCTTTTATTTTTTCTCCCTCGAAAATTAGGATTACTGTAATTGTACATTTTGTGTAGTAGAGTGTGACGTTTCAATTCGTGCACAAAGTGTGCGCTGATCAGATTAGCACAAGTAATATTTCTTACCCGTTATTGATCTGTCTGGTGTGGAATCCCTAAGCTTCCTCTTCCAGATGGTCACCAAGTGCATGACAAGGTACTGGGAATGATAATCCCCTCCCGGTGCTGCCCACTACCAGAAATCACTGCCTTACACCTGTTTGAGATTACTCACCCCTCACCCTCCTCCTGCCCACGGCCTTTTCTGCGTCTGATACCAAGCTCCTACATTCCAGTCCACTTTTTGAACACGTTGGAAGGACAGAGAACACGTACCATTTGTCTTTCTGTGCCTGAATTATTTCATTCACTGCAGCAATCTGGGGTTGGATCTGCATTTCTACAAATAACATCAATTCCTTTTCAGGGTTGAATCATATTCCCGTGCGTGAGAGTGACCTTTTTCTTCATCGCTTTACCCAACAGTGGAAACCTCTAGGTTTCAGTTAGTGGCTCTTGCGAACGGTGCTGTGATAAACTGGGCGGCCCGAGTAGTTCTTTCACATGGCTATTGCATCTCCTTTGGACACATCCCCAGTATTGAAGGCTGGGCCACATGGGAGATGTGCTTCCAGCTTTCTGAGGAGTTGCCATGCCGCGTCCGCTGCGGTTGTGCTGACTTACATCCGCACAAAAGGCTCCGGGAGCTTCCCCTGCCAGAGTCCTCAGCGCGTGCTGTGCCGGTCGTCTGCTATTCCTCACCCTTCCTCTAGGGAGCGCTCTAACCGGGCAAGACGCCTGGACGTGCGCCTCTTGCTGTCGGTAGAAGTTGAGCAGCGGCTGGCCAGGCTTCTCGGCTACTCGCCTTTCTGGGCGCCCACACGGCTGAGTGGACTGTTGCTACTGTCTGCTGTTAAACTGCTTCATTCCTTTGTGTCTCCCATGATGGCAGGCCTTTTCTAAAACGCCGTGGCCTGCGGTGGCGCCCGCAGCACCTCCCGCTTGCTTGCCTCTGCTTTGTTGACGGCATCTTTCCCTGGCCCTTCCATCCATCCTTCCCAAATTCTGAAAGAATTGCTCCATTTTTGTAACCACATGTTTCGTTTTTGATGAGCTGCGGGTTACTCAAGCACAGACATAAGAGAAAAACAGCTGAATAGTGAGATCTGTGTCAAAATAAAAGAGCAACTTCATTATCACCAATTCTATCGGAAATGTGTGTGTCCAACTTACGATCCCCTTGGGCAACGTGTATCCATGCATGAGTACATCATGCCGTGGCCTTCCTGACACAGTAGCACCGGGCCTCACAGTGGCACAGTTCCCGAAGAAAAGCACTCGGCACATTTGCCTTCCACACGCACACTCATGGTGGGCACCAAGCTCAGGCTCAGACCCCCTCCCCACAGGCGTAAAACAGATCACGTTCGGGAGCCGGGGTCCCACTGTGCTAGCCTCCAAGACGAAACCCGCTACTTGGCCCAGGCTGACCTGACAGGCCACTCCGATTCCTGCAGCCGCATGCATGCTGGTGACTTCAGCAGCCTGCTCCACATCCTTTACATGCACTGCAGCCCAGAGGTCCCCACACGGCCCGACGTGGTGGGGGTGACACTGAGACCAAGGCAGCCTGAGCTCCGACACCACTGCTCTCCATGCCACGGGATCCATAGCGAACACAAGTATAGAGAAAGGTGGCTCTCTCTGTGTTGGCCTGAGAGACGTGAGCAGAGCCCAGGCTGGGGGCCTGGGTCGACCAGCTCCGCAGCGGGAGCCAGTCCCAGGTCGTGGCTGGCTGAGCTGTCCTCTCACCCAGTCCGTCCCTGCATCTCACTGTCTTCCTTTATGCAGAACTGCCTGCTTGATGGCTCTGTCATACAGATTCTTTAGCTAGCCAGTGAAGGCACTTAGCAAATAGCCTGACGCAGGGAAATTCTACAAGTAGCAGCCACGTGACAGGCCATTTCATTTTCTGCATGTCCACTTGGCCTGGTGACATGATGTCGTCCGTGCTGCGTCTACATGCCTGCACGTTGTCAGCGTGCTGATGTAGTGTGTCCTCATGCAGCATGCTCCAAGGTCCAGTCTGGGAGGAAGAGGCGGATTGCCAGGTGCGACCGGGAAGGCTGAACTCTGCCTGGGCCCTCCCTTCTCTCTGCCCTTTGGTCCCTGGAGCTGAGCAGCTCTCTTCTTCCGTGGCTTCCACCACACCTGGCTGTCCTGGGGCCACTGACCACAGACTGACCCCACTGGTAACTGTGAGCCAGACACCACTGCCCTTTAGGTTGTGGGGGTGCAGAGTTGGTCTCCATGATAGAAAGGGGACAACACAGCCTCCAGTATCAGCTCAGGCTGCAGAAATGCAGGGTTAGCGGCTCCTGGGTGGTTGCTCCTAAGTGGGCAAGCGTCTGCCCCCGTGTGACAAGATCCTTAGCTCTGGCACTGCGGCTTTGGGGATTAAGGGGAAGGGAAGGACTGGGAGATGCGGTCACAGGAATGCCAAGTGTCATGCACTGTTGATCTGCTCCACACGCCCACACCGTTGACTTCAGTTTTGTTCCTCCTGTTACCCGGCAGTGCCACTCAGGCTCAGAGGAAATGGGTGACGCAGATGCCACCTGTAGCTAGCGAGGGACTGGCATCTGGATGCCTCAGCTGTGGACTCCCAGCATGGCCTGTGGAGCTCAGTGCCCACCCCTCCTAATTTATGAGAACGCTTCCTCAATGAGGACACAGAATGAATTTCAGCTTTGTGGACAATGGGTGGGCTTGAGTCATGAAGCTAAGTAACAGAAATCTGGTACAGACGTTCACATATGAGTTGGTTCCTTTCAGACAGGAAACCCAAAATATAAGTAATTTAAAGAGAAGAATGAAGGAGAGGTGACAGGGAACAGGGAAGCAGGTACTGTGGAGAGGGAGAAGGGATGGAAGGGCTGGAGGGAGCAAGAGCAATCCAAAAGGCTGGAGCAGGATCTATTTACCCCACAACAAGAGTAAGCATCATGTGTCACGAACATGGTGTTTTTCTTTTTCTTTCTTTCTTTTTTTGCCTTCATTTGAGACAAGGTTTTGCAATGCAGTTCAGGCTGGTCTTGAACTCACTTTGGGGCCCAGGTTGGTCCCATGCTCAGCAATCCTCTTATCTTAGCTTCCCAAATGTTGAAAATGCAGGCATGCACTATCTTGCCCAGCTCTCAGAAGCATATTCCAAGGAAATATTTTGAAGATCCAAAAAAGGAAAAATATGTGTGGTTCTGGGTCCTCCCTCAGCTCCTTCAGTGCACCTGGCACCGTGTGACCTCTGCCTCTTCCCAAAAGTCAAAGTGACCCTGTAAGGTAGACATTGGGATAGACACAGAGCATTCAGGCAGTCAGGACAGCCCACTCAAGACCCCAGAAGAGGACTCCCAGAACCGCGTCAGCAGGCATGAGCCCCTGGACAGGTGCCTCAGGGAGAGGGGAGTGCTTTGAAGGCCGTCAAGGACAGCGCCTTTGCTGCCACCGTTCTCTAAAATATGAAGAGTCTCCGTGTTTCCAGTCACACTCACCCTGCGGGAAGGCTTTCCGCAGAGCGGCTGCACCCTGCCCTTGCTCTCTCACAGGCTCAGAGCCCCCCCCCC
>NW_004524731.1:3629700-3633140 GCF_000260255.1 Octodon degus
CTTTGTGTTGACTCCTTCTTTCTCATTGATGCCTATTAGTCTCACATTGTTCATCTTTGCATCATCTTGCAGGTGATGAATTATTCTTTCCTGCATCCTCACTGTTTTTAAGAGATCCTTTCTATTCCAAGGTATTGAGAAAGAACCACTATGGACAAGACAGATGTGCCCATGAGGATGGCGAGATCCCTGGGGGCCGCCTGGAGGACGCAGGAGAGGCCTTGTGCACATTGTCATGTGCAGGGACAAAGCAGGGAGTTCTGGGGATGAACTCTCAGTCTGGATTCAGCTGGGAGCCAGGAGAACCTGCTGTGGAAGCTCAGGTGGTCATCCCAGCTCCAGGAGGGAGCTGTGGCCCTGCCCGCCTCCCTGTTCAGTCTTGGCTTGTTGCCGTCTCCACTGTGCCAAACTGAGCCTCCAGGCCAGGCGTCCTGTGCCCTTGTGCGGTGTGGCCACAGCACTGGCTGAGAGGGCTCCCGGCCACACCCAGTGCTCACAGAGGAGGCCTCCCAGCTGCCCGCCTGCCGGGCTTCGTGCCCGGGTCTGCTCTCTGCTTTGCTGTGCCCCTGGCTGGCACCTCTGTGGTGCACGGATGGGAGGGTCTTCTGACACTGCCGTCGCAGTCTCTTGCCAAGGCTCTGTGTGGGAGAAGGGGACCCTAAACCAGCGGGACAGTGGGATCAGGCCTGGAACAGAGGCTGCTCTGCAGTTGGGCTCTGGCCTGGCCCCTGCCTGAGTGCAGGCACTGAAGATCACTCAGCTGCCTGCATCCAAACACACCACACTGTTGGTGTGCCTTTGGTGGATGTGGGATGTGGCAGCATTTTTAGGAATTGATTAATTTTACTCTTCATGGGGCAGTTGTGCATTCTCAGAAGAGTGAAGCTTCTGCAAAAGCGGTGCCAGAGGTGCCTTCTCTAAATCTGCTAAATATGCACACCCAGGGTCACTCAGGTCACCCCAGGCGAGGATACCTTTAAGCGGGAACCTTACAAAACTGACTGCACAGGACAGTACATCTCCGGTCAGCACTGATGAGATGTCAGCCAAGACTTCCGGTGGCAGACGATTGGCTGGCGGAGAGGAAGGGCGGGCAAGGCTGGTGCAGGAAAGCAGGCTCCAGAAGGACTCTGCCCTGGTAGACGCAGCCGCACTTCATCAGCTGCACTGGAGCAGCCACAGCGTAAGGGGGACCCTGAATGCTCAGCCCTGTTGGGACCCAGCCGTGCACACTGAGATCAAAGGGGCAGGCTTCGACCTCATTACCTTGGAGTAGTTTTAGGCAACAGAATTTAAATCACTGTTTTTTACATACTGAGCCGTAAACAACTGCAATGGAAAGCCCTCGAATTGGAAAAAAAAATCTGAAAAATACACCTCAGTGTTAGGTCACAGGAGCCGGGTCTCCGGGATTTTCAGCTTTCTGGGCCTCGGGCCTCCTACTAGTGATGCTTACATTATCTTGTAAATACGAGCCTGCAACAGGCTTGGCAGCTAAGCTGAGAGGATTCTCCCAGTTAGTCTGCCTTTATGGGTCACTCGATGATGTTTTTGTGGTATTCTATTCTGGGCAGACATCGGGTTGGGGCTAAAGCTATGGAGATGAATGCTCGCGTCTCGTGCTAGGAGACGCGGGCGTGTGAGGGAGGCCACAGCCTTTGCTGTGACGGCCACAGGGGAAGAGTTAGCAGTAAGATGCTTGCTGGTCAAGTCCTGCGGGCTGGCAGGCCTTTGCCAAGCTACTTGCTTGTAGACTTTGGGGTCCTGAATCTGTTAAGGTGGACAGAAACTACACTACGTCTCTCAGTGCTGGGAAGACTAAAGGATGTGCTGTGTGTGCTTGGTGTCCCGTGTGGCCCCCGGGGCTGTAGGCGTGAAAGCTGCGGACTGCGGATGGAGAGGGAGCAAAGGCCAGCCCCAGCCTACAGCCCCGGGCTCCGCTGAGGAGCTGCCCCCGGGGGCTGATCTGCCCCACTCTAGCCTCAGTGTTGTGCCCACAGTTAGCTGCCCCTCTTCCCACACTTAGGACAGCGGCTGCATGCTCGCTTCTCCTCCCACGGCGCTGGCCGCGGTGCTGCGTCCCACACCACTGCTTTGCGTCTGTTCTCTCGCTATTTCACACACATACAATGTTTGGAAGGGTCCTTATGCTTCAGCCAACTTTGCAGACAAATTTCTAAGGCCATCCATTCTCATTTTATGAAACTCCCTTGGTCTCCATATTGGAATTTGCTTTTAATTTTCTGGGTTTGGTGGCACTAAAGCCATACAAAACATCATTTTAGTTTCTTTTTATCTGCCATAAAACTACAGAATTCTAGAATGAGTGGAACTCAGAAGGCAGCTGTTTGGGGAGCGGAAGCAGGAGCCTGGGTGTCATGAAGTCCAATGCAAGGCAGTGATGTAATGGGTGAACCGCGGGTGACAAGGTGACACAGGAGGACCTGCAGGGTTAGGACAATGAGAAGGAGGAGGTGGGCCACGGCGTTCTGTGTCCTCTGGCACAGACACTGCAGTGAGTGGCCTGGGAAATACAGAAGTTAGGAATCCAGTAGGACAGTGCCCTCCTGGCTGAGGACAGTCACCAGCCTGCAGCAGCAAGGGTAGGAAAAGGCTGTGACAGGAGTGAGCTTCGCAGTTGGGTGGCAGTGAAGCCATGGGAGGACCTGGGATCCACCGCAGCCAGGTGGCACGTGGCCCCAGAGGGAAGCTGGCTTCTGCATAGGCTGGCCTCGTGGACAGTACCCAGGGCCCCGCCTGGTTCTGGGCTTAGCCTTCACGCTGTCCTGCATCCAATGGACAGGGACCGTAGTGGCCCACATGTGATCACACAGTCACTGTGTATGAGGCACAGGACTCCTTCTTAATATGTTAGCAAATTAACTTATTTCATGAAACAAAACCAGTCCAAGTTTCATAACGAAAGAAGGAAAGTATTGCCTGCCGGCCTAGTTTCTAGGGACACAGCTGGGCGCAGAGGCTAAGGTGCTGTTAGTGGTGATGGCCAGCCTCACTCCCGGGTCACACGAGCACAAGGAATGGCTTTCTGTGGCTGTGCAGCAGGCACAGAAGTTGGAGTGAGCACTGTGTGAGTGGGCTGAAAGCCACACTACAGTGTCACCAGTGTGGGACCTGTCTGGTCCCATTAGGACCTGTCCAGCTGCACTCGAGAAGGAAGGTAGAGAGGCTGTCATTTATAACTGACCTAGGCAGAGGATTAGAGGACTGAAAGAGCAGGTGAGGACCATTGTGTGGATGGGCTGCCCTCGTGACCCAGGAGCGGGGCTTGGATGGACACACTCGTGACCCAGGAGTGGGGGGCTTCCATGGACACACTCGTGACCTAGGAGTTGGGGGAGGGCTTGGATGGACACACTCGTGACCCGGGAGGGGGGGCTTGGATGGACACACTCGTGACCCAGGAGTTGGGGGAGGGCTTG
>NW_004524731.1:3633300-3635147 GCF_000260255.1 Octodon degus
GGCTTGGATGGACACACTCGTGACCCAGGAGTGGGGGGCTTCCATGGACACACTCGTGACCCAGGAGTTGGGGGAGGGCTTGGATGGACACACTCGTGACCTGGAAGGGGGGGGAGGGCTTGGATGGACACACTTGTGACCCGGGAGGGGGGGGAGGGCTTGGATGGACACACTCTGACCCGGGAGCGGGGGACTTCCAGCAGCAGTCACCATGCAGCAGAGGGCATGAGGGCCGCCTCCCGGGGGATGCGGGCTAAAATGAAGCTGGTGTGGCCACAAAAGCGGAGGGCCGGGCAGGTTGGAGCAGGGCGGTCTCGGGCCCTGGAGCCACCGTGGGAGCTGAGAAGGGTGGCCTTGCGCTTCCACTTCCGGCCATCTGCGGACGACCAGAGCGAGGCACGGAGAAAGCGGACCTCGGTGGAAGGGCTGCGGGGGCAGGCTCACCGAGGCTCAAGCCCCGTGCCAAGACACTCCGGGTCCAACCTCCTGTCCTGCGCCGTGTACTTGTAGCCACCCGGGCAGTCCCAGAGCCAAGCCACGGACCGAGCCGGGCTCGGTGGCGCGGCGCCGTCACAGCAAACGCAGTGGTTCAGTTTTCCGTGGTAGACACAGCGACGCTACGTTTCTGGACCGTGTTTCAGTCTGCATTTTGAGCTATCTCTGTGATATAAATTCCTAGTCGGTTTTACACACAGGCTAGGGACATATTTTACATTTGAGAATCAAGCAGTTTTTATGAGATTAAATTTCCTCAAGGGAAAAAGTAAAGAGCTGCCCTTTGCTTTCTGCTTGCACGCGGACGCTCTCTCCTCACCCGCAGAGGTCAGCGAGCTCGAGCGCGCCTTCGCTGAGCCTCTCGTCTCGACGTGGGCTGACTCGAAGCTGCCCAAGCCCCTTGCCTATGCAGCCGTCTTCCGAGTGCCAGATTCTGCAAAAATTCAATGTAAGAGGCCTCTTAGTCACTGCTGAGGTAGCAGGCTGGGGAGCCAAGGCCGACCCACTTGCTTCTGCTTTGCTGCTCAAAACTTCTAACGCATCCGAGTGGCATTTCTCAGAGCTCAGATTTAATCTATTCAGGGGTCCGATTATGAAGTGATGCCCACAGTTCCATGTTTTGGAAATTACTGAATGCTAATTGCTATTGTAGTGTCTACCCAGGAGCTTGAAACTAGGTTTATTTTCTACTCTGCATATTTATTTATTTATTTATTTATTTAATTTATTTTGGTGGAACCAGGGATTGAACTCAGGGCCTTGCACTTGCTAGGGAAGCGCTTATTCTACTGAGCCATCTCCCTGGCCCTTGCATAATTAATAAATAAATGAAAGGCAGTATTTTATTTAGATGGATACCCATATGTTTCACATGTTAAATTTTAAAATTCCCACCAATGCAATGCATAACAATGTACTACAATTAGTATTAAAGTCTGAAAATGTTGACAAATTTTCCTTGTTCATTAAAATCTATGAAAGAAAAAGTTTCTATTATATTAATGTATAGAGGAGCATATTGCTAAAGTGTTGACTAGAATTATTTAGTTCAATAGTAATTTATTTACTTCAACATATTTTACACTTTAGGCCTGATTTCTAAATTTTCATCAGGTGACTATCAATAGAAATTGAAATGCTTCTTCCAGTTGTCTGCATTTTGTTCATAATCATAGTTTTCTCAGTGTAGTACTGGAGATTGAACCTAGGCCCTGCAAACTGAGCTACATCCTCAGCCCTCTTTTTAAATTCCTCTCTGTCTCTGTCTCTGTCTCTGTCTCTGTCTCTCTCTCTCTCTCTCTCTCTCTCTCTCTCTCTCTCTCTCCCCCCTCCCTCTCCCTCTCCCCATCTCT
>NW_004524731.1:3635247-3655956 GCF_000260255.1 Octodon degus
CTCCCCCCTCCCTCTCCCTCTCCCCATCTCTCTCCTTCCCTGTTTCTCTCCCTTCCTCTTCCTCTCCCTGTCTCTCTCCTTCCCTCTCCCTATTCCCTTCCCTCTCCCCCGCTCTCCCTCTTGCCCTCCCTCTCCCTCTCCTCTCCTTCCCTCTCCATCTCCTCCTCTCCCTCCCTCCCTCCCTCCCTCCCTCCCTCTCTCTCTCTCCTTGTTCTTCTGTTGGTGCACTATGTATCTCTCTGAAATGCTAACTTTCGCATGCTTGACTCAAATTTCCCACCTAGCCTCATGGGCTGCTGGAGTGAGGGGTGTGTACCAGTGGGCCAAGTGCATAATTATTTGTCCATTAATATTCTGCTTTGCCTATTTTTCAATTATCTCCTAAATTTTTCCTTCCATTCAGGTGAATTTATAAAATATTTGAACCAGAAAGTTCCCTGGTCTTATGACTTCTGTGTCTTACATTCAAGTCAAGAAAGCAAACAGGGAAACACCACCCTCACAGAGATAACTACAATTAGAAACTTTATTCTTGGTGATTCCTTTTTGTCTGAAATGTCACTGCAGTGAGTCTTGCTTCAGTTCTTAGAGACTCTTCCTTTTTATAGATAATACCTGAGATGAACTTGCTTCCCTAACTTTGTTCTGAGGTAGAGTAGTCTCTGAGGCCAAGCCCAGCCCAGAAAGTGCGCTGCTGGGGCTCTAGGACTCCCAGTAAGAGTAAATGAATGAAGACTTGTTTATCATTGGCAGTGGGATGTCAGCAGTGACTCAGGAGGACAGCAGGCAGGAGGGAGAAAGAAATGAAGAAAGGGGGAAAATGGAAGGGAGAAAAGGAGGGAGGGAGAGAGGGAGAGAGGGGGAGGGGAAGCATCGCTGACTTCCCCTGCTCTAAGCAAAGCATCAGGTCTGAAGCAGGGCTGGCTGAGAATCCAAGCCACACCTGCTGTGATGGCTGTGAGTGGGAAGAGGTCAGTCCAGGAAGCTGAGCTGAGGCAACCTGGAGACAGTGGGGAGACCGGCCCAGGCAGGAGGTGGTGCAGAGGCCAGGTGCAGGGCATGTGTGGCCAGGGCTCCAAGAAGCAGAGTGGCCTGACCAAGTGTGGCAAAATGAAGTGGAAAGAGAGAAGCCAGGGACAGAGAGTGAGGTGCTGAGAGAGATTCGGGCCTGCATGCCGCACCTCCCTTTGAAACATAGCAAGCCATGGATGTGTATGTGTGTGGATGCAGATGTGGTATGGCTGCGCAGGTGGTGTGTGTGTGTAGTGTGTGTGTGTGTGTGTGTGTGTGTGTGCAGGTGTGGTATGGCCTTGCAGGTGTGTGTGTGTGTGTGTGTGTGTGTGTGTATACAGATGTGGTGTGACCATGCAGGTGTGTGTGTGAACAGGTGTGGTGTGGATGCAGGTGTGGTGTGTCCATACAAGTGTGTGTGTGGATACAGGTCTGTGTGTGGATGCAGGTGTGTATGTACATGCAGGTGTGGTGTGGATGCAGGTGTGGTATGGCCGTGCAGGTGTGGTATGGCCCTGCAGGTGTGTGTGTGGATGCAGGTGTGGTGTAGTTCTGTGCTGCACACTCACAAGGGAACATTAGTCCACCAGAAAGGAAACCTTGCTGCTATTTGTGGTAACATGGATGAGCCTAAAGGATGTTCTCTTAAATGAATGAAGACAGGCACAAAAAGACAAACACTACATAATCCCAGGTCCACAGAGACCACAGAGGTAGGAACTCGGAGCAGGGGAGCAGGACTGTGGTGAGCAGAGGCTGGCGTGGGAGTCAGGAAAGGTCAGGAGTAGATGTCAGGGACTAAAAAGAGGAAACTGAGGTCAAAGGCACAGGGAACTAGGAGAGTTTGTGCTGCTGCTCTGTGCGTGGTGGGAGCCTTCACCGCAGACCCAAGGTTTAGTGCTTAGGGAGCCAGGGCAGGGGCTGCTGGGCAGCTGGAGTGGGTGGGTGATGAGGGAGGGGTCCTGTGTCTCCTGCCCCCCTGCCTGGCCCACTCTCTTTCCCTGGCCCCTGCCAAACATCCAGCTTCTGGGAGGGGCTCGCAGAGAGCTGCAGATATAGAGCCAGTGTTCTCACTGCCAGTACTTACTGTTTCCAGTAAGAGGTCCCTGGGGAAATGACGCACAGGTGTATGTTCACAGGATCACTGGGTGTCAACTTGCAGTTCCTCCATTTTGTTTGTCATCTGCCCCAGTAGGAGAGAGAGAGAGAGAGAGAGAGAGAGAGAGAGAGAGAGAGAGAGAGATCGCAGAGTTAGTGCCTCTTGTGTCCTGCCCTGCCTGCGTACCTGTGCAGCGGGCTACACACCTTTATAAATAGCAACAAGAGAGGGCCATCTGTGGGGTGGCCGGGAGCTTCCTGAAGCTGGCTGGTGATCCCCAGCTGCAAAACTCTCATGCTGAAATCTCAGGAAAGTAATTGTTCGCAGTGTTTTATTTATAAATGGATATGAGAAGGGCCAGCCAAATAGCTCAGCGCATTAAAGCAGCTGCAAGCAGGCTCAGGGACTGGGGCCCGCCCCAGGGCATGTGGAGACAGCAGTTGAGACTGGGCGTGCTGGAGCACGCCTGTAATCCCTGCTCTCGGGAGCTTGTAACCAGGCAGATAACTGAGTCCAACCTGGTAGTGAGACCCTGTAGACCCTTCCCTAAAATACAGAAAAAATGTATATATAAATGGATATTGGAAACAACGTGTTTATTAATCATCTAGCAGCACATTTTGCATTCTGGACAGTCTTTGTGTAATGGATCCATCCCGATCTGTGAAGTTGCATTATGCCATTTCTGAACTTTCATATTTGATAATGTCATTTGTCGTATAAAAATTCCATCCTACGCCTGCCACGTATTTATTTTCCATCAACATGCAAATCATAGAGCAAGAAATATGTTAATCATCATGCAGCCGCTGTAACTGTCCTGGCTTTTGTGTCCTCCTAGAGAGCTGAGAGTTCTACTGTAGGAAACTTAGGAACTATTCGTCTATTAAGCTCATTGTTCACTTAACAAGATGTTCTTAAAGGACAAACAAGTGGGGAAAGGGTCGGAGCGAGAGAGGAGGCGCAGAGGGTCGGGGCAGGGAGGCAGCTCAGCACGGGACGTGTGTGTGTGCCTAGGAAGCAAGGCCAGGAATAGAAACCATGTTTAGATAGTGCTTCGAGGACTCTGCTGCCTGCACGTACTGCTTTCCATGACCAGATTTAGGGAAAGCAACATAGACATTATCACCTTTTTTATAGATTAAATAAGCTAATACTTTAATAAGCAATTCTTGAGTTTGACTCAAAGAAGTATCACGACAGAACTGTAGTAGGCTCTACCAGCTCTTGCTCGGGGGCTCCGTGTGGGGCTCTCACGTGGCACGGAGCGGGGCAGGAGTCGCGCTCAGCTGAGCGGGCTCTGCGCAGCCAGGGGAGTGCCATCTCCAGAGGAGGGGGACAGCGTGCAGACACACGGCCGCTGCCTCACCGGGGCATTCTTGGGATTGCTGGCCAGAGGCTGGCATACCGTGTATGTTGCTATCGAAGCCAGGAGAGCCCCTCACACAAAGGCCTGGGCATCACCCAAGGTCGGCGGTCCTGACAAGGAGGAGGGAGGCTCTGAGCCCGAAGTAAGGTCTACTTAAACTGATACACAGAAAGATGAAGTCACACGTATTACTGGCCTACTGTGAGGTGTATCTATACCTATATCTCACAGTGTATGTAATGTTTAAGCCTGCCTATTTCCTCAAACATTGATCATTCCTGTGGTGAAAACACTGACGATCCTTTCTTCTAGCCTTTTAAAATAGGTATGTTCATTATCTGTATCCAGCCTTCCCAGTAAGCCCAGATTTCCTCTCTGTGCAACTTAGAATCCACTGGCCACCATCGCCTCGCCCCGCCCCGCCCACTGTCCCTGCCTTCTGTTAACCTCTGGTCTGGGAAACCAGCTTCTTTAGGCTCAGCACATGCGTGGGACTCGTGGGGCTGTGCAGGACATGGCCTCCTGCACCTCGCTCTTGCGCTTCAGCAATGGTTTTCGGTGCTGTTAGCACAGCGAGCCCATTCGTGCCACCACAGACAATGGTTTCCTCCTCTGGTCACTAGGCAGCTCCCCCCGGTGCACACCAGCCACATTTTCTTCATCTGCTCCTCTGCTGGGGGCACCTGCTGTCTCCATTTCTGACTGCTTTGAGCAGAGCCACACATGCCAGACGTCAGGTGTCCTGTGGACACGGCGATCCCATCTCCCGTGCATAAGCATCCAGTAAGTGACTTGTGGGGTCGTGCGGCAGCTCTGTTCTTTGTTTTCGAGAGCCCCGTGCTCTCTGTAATGGCTGCACGGAGTTGCACCTTGCCCGAGTGCGCAAGGGCTCCATTCTCCAAAGGGCTGTTATCTCCAGTTCTTGTCAACAGCCATTCTTGGTGGAGTGAGTGATATTTCACTGTAGGTTTAATTAAATTTCCCTGATGATTTCTGAGAAGCATTTTTATGTATCTGTTTTCCATTTATAGACTTTCTTTTGAGAAATTTAAATATACTGCTAATTTTCCCCAATTTTTTTTAAGTTCCGTTGTTGAATATTATAGGTGTGTAAACTCAGCAAAATATTCTAAAAGAGTACAGAAGCCATGCTTGTTTTCTGCTATTTTATTTTAAAGAGAAAAAAGAAAAACAAGAACAAAGACAAATCAAAGCAACATGAAGCAATAAAAATGGTACAGAATTTCAAAATAAGAATAGAAAATTAACAATTGTTGTTATATTATGTATTGTTACCAGAAAATTTGTTGCTCAGATTACCAGATATAGGAATGTTTAATTAAGCTCATATTTTTATTGAATTATTGCAATTATTATATCCTAGGTATCAAAACCTTATCAAATATATCATTTGAGAAAAATTTCTTCCACTCTCCAAGTTGTCTCCTAAGACAGGGAAGCTCCTGTGACTTGTGATGCAAAGATGGTGAGGTTTTCAGGGCAGCTTCTCTATAGGGCTCAGCCTTCTCAGAAAGGGAAAAGCGCCTGAGCAGAAGCAGAGGGCGGGAAGCTGAAAAGTGTTAAGGCGTACAGACAGGCACGACTCTCGCCTCTCTACGTGTCTAGCCCTTTCCTCCACTAATGGCCTTTAAGAGGCAAACTCAGCACTAACGTGTCTGTGCTCCCTCGCAGTCATGCCTGCGTGGGAATAGCGAGAGGTAGCTAGGATGGACTGGGCCGGGACCTGTCCACGGTCCTGGAGCCGCGCTCAGCTGGGCGAAACGAGTGCTCCACCACTGGAGTGAGGACCTGTCCATGGTTCTGGACCCAGGCCCAGCCGGGCGAAACGAGTGCTCCGCCACTGGAGTGAAGTCTTCTTCCTCTCGTGCTTGCTTTCTCCTCTCTCTCTCTCTCTCTCTCTCTCTCTCTCTCTCTCTCTCTCTCTCCCTTTCTTTCTTTCTTTTTGCAATAAGGTCTCAATAAGTCTCCAGAATATCCTTCGACTTAGACGTCGTTATTTTCCCTCCTCAGCCTCCTTAGTAGCTGAGATTATAGGTATACAGCTGCTAGCCCATCTAAATATACTAAGAGATACTTTTAAAAACAGTGGCAAAAGTCCCTGGAAAACAGTAGCATTCTTGGGTTCTCTGGTTAAAAACTGAAAACTAGTATATGTTTCAGTGGTCTGGGGAATGTAAACAACATAAATCATAATGTAATCTGTGATCACTAGTCATGAGTTGGTCTTAACCTCATTCTGCATGTTATATGAAGGAAATAAAGTATTCTGATGTCCTTTCCTACGTGCACAGCTTGCAAAGCCAACTGCAGATGTCACTTTATTCTCTGTTGGTTTACCCATGGATTGAAGATGAGAAGTATTCACTCTGAGGCAAATTTCTCCCAAAAATCACTTTTATTTTTATATTCATGACTTTTGTTCATTGATGTAAGAAAGTTTCTATTCACTAAGCTACTTATTCATTTAAACAACAGAAAAAATCTTTAATCACTCATGAGACTGCAATTCTGTTAAGCTCCCTACACTCTGTGTGTGTTCACTCTCAGCTCTGCCTTGCATGTGCGTGAGCCTGGGTCTCGCCACCCTCCCGCTTCTCCCCTCAGCAGACCTCTCCCATTTTGCTACACCATCAAGTGTGTCTATTAATTAGTCATAATCTTATTTAGTTGGTTGTGTTATTTTGCTTCATGATATTTTTGGCTTCCCAATTGGTGGATTTGCCTACTTTTACATAACTGAAAACTGGAACCAGTGAGATAGCTCAGTGGACTAAGTGCCTGCTTACACAAGTGCAGGGACTGCAGCTCGGTCCCTGGCGCCACATGCCATGACAGCTCCACCCCCAGGGCTGGTAGAGACGATTGAGTATGAGTGTGAGGGCACAGGCCTATCACCCCAGCACTGGGGAGGCTGTAAACAACAGGATCACTATGAGTCCGAGCTGCGTAGTGAGACCCTGTAACTACCAAATACATTAAATAATAATAATAATAATAAAATGAAAACTTTCTTTTAACAACTATGAAATTGGGATGATTACATTGAAATCTGATTTGTCTTTCCAGGTAAAACAAAAACATTTTACTACATTACTCAATTTAAAAACTAAGTGTATTGTAGACATACCTTTGCTGCTACGTTTCTCAAACGGCTGAGTGAATGCAGGCACGGGGTACAGCACAGAATGCGGACCCCGAGTATGCGCCGTGGGTTGAAGGCTGGAAGCTCAGTAACTGCCCAGAACACACTGACGCAGTCACTGTCCCACTGGTCAGAAACAAGCCGCCCAGTTTCTCATTAATGTGCACTGTGTGAGGGACAGGAAAAGCTCAAGGTGTACGCCTGGCTCTCATGCATTTTCAAACATTTGCTTGCAAGTGGACTTTAAATGATATCCACTATTGTTTCAATTTGAAAGTCTATGATGAAAAGAGAGGTTTTAACTCCGCCACAATGTGTTTTAAGGGCCGGGGAGATGGCTCAGTGGAATAAGCGCTTCCCTGGCAAGCGCAAGGGCCTGAGTTCAAGCCCTGGTTCCGCCAAAAAAGAAAAAAAAAGACCACAATGTTTTTTAATTCTGACGTTTATCTTCAAGTTGGCGTTCAAGCTCTTCTATGTGTCTCTGTATCTTATTCTTACAAATATATTTCAAATAATTATAAATAACATTCCTCTCTCAGAATGCTGCAGATGTTCTTTGCCATTGTGGTTTTAAGTATTAGTTTTGTGTGTTTCTCTTCAAACAGTAGTACACGGGTTGGCTGTTCATGTCGCATTACAGTCTTCCAGCAGAGTGCGTCAGGCTCGCGTACATGAGCCAAGTGCTGCGCCGTCTCCTGCACGTTCGCTCACCCATCATGCCATAACTTAAGCCATTCTGGTTTTTTACAACCTGTTTATGAAAGGCTTTCTGATATTTTTCAGGTCCTAGTTCAGTATTTCCAGTGACTTTGTCAAGTGAGGCTGAGTCATGAGGGTACAGGCATCCACTTCTGATCAGTGCTGACTTTTTTATTTAGGGGTATTTTAGAAAAATGCAATGCATTGTCTTTGGAAGACATCCTGGAAGATAAACGGATAATTAAATGTGACTTTTGAAACTATCCAATTGAATAATTAATTAAAATTCACTGATTTGTCTTTTCAGGTAAAACATGCTTCAAAAACTCTTTACTACATTGCCCAATCTAAAAATTAAACATAGCTGTAGGTGTGCCTAAATCTAAACCTAAACCAGATTAATTTATATTTAAAAGCATATTATTCAGTGCAAATCATAGATGGATAGGACTTCTTCAAGTACTATTTTGTATCCAGATATGACGAACATTGCTGTTCAGAAAGTGACATCTCTTACAAAAGTCTTGCACCGCAGAGGCCGACCACTTCTGACGGGCAAGCGTCCAGCAGTTCGCTCTGTTTCCCGACGATCTCACACTGTCCTGGACAGCATTCTCTGCAGGCTTGGTGTTCATCAAAATCAGTGCTATGGAATATGAACACGCATCTGTTTTAAATGTCTAACACGCAAACACAGTGCCCGCCGGGCTCTCTGAGAGGTGCTCCGTGGCCGCGCAGGCAGAAAGCAGGGTGAGCAGTGCCCCAGCCTGGCCACCTACCTAGCGAGCCACCACTTCCCAGCCACGGTGCATGCTGAAATGCCCCCGAGAGTGACAATACCAACCAATGAAAACACCAGTGGTGGGGAAACAGTGTTTCTTGGCTATCCGCTGACCTTTTCCTTCTCTTCCACTTTGTATTTTCTGTTATTTTTGTTTTTGTGTCATCAACTCCTGTTCCCAGCTAAGTTGTCATAAAGCCTCGCCCATGGCCGCTCCCCTGTGGAGCGCCTATGCCCGGGTGTGCACGTCCAGCGGGCAGAGGCCTCCCAACCTGAGCTTGGGACTCTGAGGACCGATCATGAGATGCGGAGCCAGGATGCTGCGGCCGCTCATCGAGGCCCGGAGAGCCACCCCCGGGACATGCTGGGGGTCATAACATGCCCTCGTGCCCGCTGACCCATCCACCATCCAGAGCCACGGTCTGAGCCGCGCCACTCCGTGGCGAGGACTGCACCTCAGCACCCCAGAGCTGACCGTCGTCCTCGCTCAGCGCGGTGCCAGGGCCAGGGCGGCCGGGCCGGGTGAGGGGTGGACAGCGTGGACGTTGCCTTCCCAAGGTGGCCCCGGTGTGTTTGCAGGAGAACGCGGCTGAGCGGCTTGCTTCCACCTCTCACAGTGAGCGCCTATGAGTACCTGCCCCTCTGATACTTCAGAAGGTACATTTGCAGACTGAGGAGTTGGCTGCATGGCATTGTGCCATCCAGAAGTTATGTTTAATTTAATCCTCCCACCGCAGCGCCGGCTTCTGATAACTGCCGCGTCCCCTCTCGGATGACAGTTCATCTTTTTGTGTAATAAAAGTGTTACAACTTGCTTTGCTTTGCAACTCGTCTTGTACAGAGAGAACTTAAATTTGGAGAATACAGCGAAATCAGAGGAAAGAATAAAATGTTAATGTTGGGAAGTCTTCATTGGGTGTTACTAGTCATGAATATACAAATGAAATATTCATGCTTATAAAATATCACTCTAAACATTTTCACATAATCAAATATATTGCACATTTACATTCATATAGGATTTAATTAATACTGAGCAAACATGTCTTATTTGAACTTGTCTACCTCATCTTCCTCTGAATAGATTTAGACTTGCCTTAAGACTACCAGAGTGTTCCACACCTCAGTTTCTTTCATCTGCCCTTCGCCCAGCCCAGGAAAGCCAAAGTCCTCGTCCTGGCAGTGACCATCCAGCCCATGATGCGGCTGGCCTTCTAATCCTCTGTGAGCCTTTGTGTAGAAAAATAAGCAAATCAGAAGGGTTCCTCTGATCACCTCCATTTTGGGCTCAGAGCATGTTCATTCATGGTTGATAGGGTCATGCTGGGGACACCTTCATTCCGGAAGCATCCTGAGACACTGCTGTCGCTCTCTGTCCCTGCAGCTGAAGGCGCGTGTGGAGGAACCCTGCGTGGCACCAGCAGCACCATCTCAAGCCCACACTTCCCGTCTGAGTATGAGAACAACGCCGACTGCACCTGGACCATCCTGGCCGAGCCTGGGGACACCATAGCGCTGGTCTTCACTGACTTCCAGCTGGAGGAGGGGTATGACTTCCTGGAGATCAGCGGGACAGAGGCCCCATCCATATGGTAAGTGGGGGCGGGAGGCCGCCGGGTGACTGTGCGTGCTCCAGTGCCTACTGTTCTTGGGCAGTGTTTCCAACCAATGTCCTGCGCCAGCATCAGAGCCCAAGGCTGGACCCCTTAACTGACTCATCCCACAGTTTGCAGCTTGCCTTTGCTTTGGTGTTTGGTACTAGTAAAGTTCCCTGTGCATTTGAACACAGTCCTTCTGACATCAAGCTCAATGGTTAAAGCCACACTGGAGGTGGCAGCAAGGGAACAGTGGATCAGGGTCACTGAGAAGTGGACTTGGGCTGTGCAGTTGCTTTCATTCTTGCTGACTGAGGCTGCTGCAGATCTGCAGTGCTGTTTCTGTTCCTCCTTGCCTGGGGCCTCCAGTCCAGGGCCCCTCCAAGGACAGGCATGAGGTCCTAGAGTGTCAAAGGCAGATCTAGTTAATGTAAAGGCAAACCTGGGGCCGGGGAGATGGTTCAGTAGAATAGGCACTTGCCTGGCAAGCATAATGGCCTGTGTTCAATCCCCAGTTCTGAAAAAAAAAAAAAAAAAAAGCTTGACCAAAAAAAATAAATAAAGGCAAACCCACCCTGCCCACACAGTCTCATCCAGGGGCCGGTCCGTGCTCCGAGTGTGCGTGAGCACAGGCCCAGCAGTGCAGGGCTGCCATCAGTGTCCATGGGGCTTCGGAAGTGTCGGCTCCAGGGAAGCACAAGCTGAACACAGGCGTGATTTGAATGTGACACTTACAGAAGCAGATGTCTAAAGACTTAGGTTCCAGCTCTGATGACTTGCTGGTTTTGAGTTGAACATTTGTTCTAATTTGGTTTTTGCTTTGCTTTAGTTTTCTACTGTAGATCTTGACTTGTGAAACAATTTGGGGATGAATTTGTGACACTCAAGCGAGGTGTCACAGAGAAACACATATGTGGGTGAGAGAGTGAGGAGTGGTTGTAAACATTTCTGGAGGTTCAAGTTTCCACTTCAGTGCGGAGGTTAAGTAATAAATATGCCTACTGTGGAGCACATTGAACTTGGACTGAGCTCCGGTTGTCAAAGCTCAGGTCCCCCAGCCGAGAGCGTGCGTCCCTGGATAAAACCCTTCCTTCTCTGACTTTTATTGTGTTTATGATTAGTGAAATTCCAATTAGAAAAAGAAAGTATAACACACCTCTATCTCCAAGGCCTTTGCTTTCGTTGATTCACCTTTTTGGTTAGCATGCACGTGCTTGTTTTAGATCTTTGATCCCTGGAGGATTTGCTGGAATTTTTGCTCAGTGGGTCGCGAGCCTCTGAGCTATTTGTGACCTGCATCTCCCTCAGAGTCACAGACTGACCTGGACTCCACCTTGGCCTCCCATAAGCAATCTCATGACACTGTGGAAAGTTTTGTGTAAAGAAAGGTTAAATTAAAATTGGTATTGTTAAAATTAATTCATTATACATTTACTGAGGGCCTAATCTCTACCACACTTTGTCGGAGTGAGGTGGTCCACCATAGCCTAACTTTTAAATGACATTCCTTTATTTTATAAAGTTCCGGAACTAGAAAGTACATCTCAGGGCTCCGCAGAGACTATACAGTTAACTTCAAAGGTCGTATTTGTGTGAGTTTGCGGATACTGGCTTTGCTGGCAGGTGCCAGACTGCAAGAGCTCCACAAGCATACGCAAATGAGTTAGTGCTTTTGAAATCTACTGATGGATTTTGTGAAATAAACTTACTTCATGTAAAAAAGAAAAATAGACTGTGGATGGCAGGGCAACATCTGAAATGAAAATAAGAGATGCCAAGCAAGTAAAAAGTGCCAAGACTGGGGTGGGAGTGGGTGTGCGCCGGCGCATGGGGGCCTTCTCTGCAGGAGCTGAGGTCCTTCCAGCCCGCGGCCTCCTTCCCACGTGAGGGGCCAGGTGACATTCCTATCCTTAGCATTGCCCTGTTCCTCTGCTCTCTCACCTTCTTTCTCTCTAGCTTCTTTTTCCTGCTGCTCAAGCTCCTACTCTGCCTTCCCAGACACATTTTCCTGAAGAGCAGCCGTGGAGAATTTGCACAGGAATGTGAGGCAGGGCCAGGAACCCTACGCGGTGTGTTCTGTTTGTAATGCCCAGTGGGCAGAAGCTCCAGGGCACAGAGCAGCCTCAGACCGCTGTGCTGGACCATCCTCAGGGTGACCTGGGAGGTTGCTCCCAGGACCTTGGGGCTGAAGCCTGGCTTTCTCTAGGCCAGATATTGTGCAGGAAAACTGATGGAAGTTTCCATGGAACTTTGGCCCTATGTGGCCTCTGGTCCTCTTAGCCAGATGGGCCTTTGCTCTCTTGGCCATCGTTCAATCTTTCAGGGCCCTCCTCCTTCCTGTGGTCTTCTAACTTATGCCATTGTGCCCTCTGTTCGGTGCCTCGTTGCTCTTGTCATTGCCCATTTCATGCCCAAGCACCCTCAAGGACCCTAGGCTGGACTAGAGTGAGAGATGGCAGGGCCTCCACTGGACTCAGCAGAGTGGGGGCACAAGGCCGATGGGGCTTCTCCTCGCTGCATCCCCCCGCCTTTGTGGGGCCAAGCATCAGCAGTGTGGGTCCAGGGCACCTTCTCCAAGGGCAGCCTAGAACCTGAGCATCCTCCAAGTTGTGAGGTAGAGCACAATACTGCAGGGAGACCAGAACTGCAGGAAGACGGGGACCCGCAGCAATCCTAGGCTGCATCAGTAAACAGCGGTGCAGCGGGGTGTTGCAGCTACTGATGTCTGTGTTTTTATTTGTTTTCACGTTTGTGACACTTGGCACCTACCATAATGACAAAAAGATGTCTGGCCATGGTCGCACCTGGGATTGCTTTTCAGTGGCTCTCTCAGACTCCAGCTATTCTTCAGTGGCAGGTGACACAGGAAACAGGTCCTCCCAGTCGGCCATGCGAGTTTCTGTGAGCACATTTAGGATGTGGAGCTGGCGATGGAAGCGGCCTTTCACTATTTATACAAGTGCATGTAATGTGGCCTATCTTAAAAACTATTATTTTACCATAATTTTGGTTACAATCTTTGAAATGCATAATGGCCCAAATTACTATATTTAGCAGATTTACCCATCCTGGAATGGCGAGGAAAATGCCCAAGAGCACGGGGTGGGTACCACCTCCTCTACCGCAGGCTGTGCGGGAGCTACAGGGACTGCCTTGATGGCCGGAAGGTGCCGAGGGCACTGCACATGTAATTTTCCAATAAGCTGCTTTTAAAAGACAGAATATACGAGCGAGAACACTTTCAGAAGCTACTTGGAAAATTGTTACGAATAATAATAGGATTAGCTTTATAGTCATTAAATTCAGAGTGAAATTAACAATTCTGCTATGTGGTGTGAGGGTTGCCGTGGTGATGGTAGATGCAGGCTAAATATAGCACCTGATGTCACACACCCAAGCCATCTTACTGAAATGAGAAAGGCCGTGTGGTGAAAACTGGCTGCCTGCTTGTGCATCAGACGAAACCGGTTGCTGGAACCGACCAGATTTAACGCTGTGTGGGCCGGCTTCGTGTTGGCCTCTCACTCTAAGAGGGCAGCAGCTCCCAGTTCACCATGCAGCAAGGATGGCAAATTATGCTGTTTCTTGCAGTTTAGGAGAAAGAAAGCAGTAGCAGCCCAAACAGCCCTGTGCTCTTCCTCTTCCCAGAAGTGATTTGATGGCGTAGCTGCGAACTTGTAACTCGAATTATCAACAAGAATGAAAATTGATTTTATTTCAATCGTAAGCTACTAGGAAGTCTAAATGAGGATGTGGCAGTGGGAGAGATTCAGACTACATTGTCTGGGCAGGAACCAGGGAGTAAGCCATTGCTCTCCTTAGAAGGTGCGTCTGATGGCAAGAAGAGCTGTTCCAGCCCCGCTGGGCCAGAGGGAGGGAAAGAGCAGCGTCTGAGGGCAGCCCAGGCACCGCTGGCTGCGCCTCTCGGCTGCCATGACAGCCCCACGGCCTCTCTTGCTGCTCAGCCCCCGCACGCCCCACGCCTCCGGGCCCTCGTCCACGTCGTCGCTCGGTAGCCCGACTCCTTGTCACATGGCGGCTCAGCCATGACACATATCTGCTGTACCTCATGCCAACAAAACTCACAAAAGGGACCAGAGCTGGGAGAGAACAGTGGGCATCACCAGGCAGAACCAGCAGGCGCCAGGGCCAGCCTCGGTGAGAGACGCGCGCGTGTAGCTGGGCCCGTGGGCTTGACCTGCCTGTCGCGGCCAGCCGGAGCCCAGCCAGCTCGCTAAGGCTGCAGGGTTCTGACCCTCGGAGTGGCGTCACTGCCCCCTCTGTCACCCCACTACAATCCACAGAGCCAAGGAGACAGAAAAGAGCTCCACTTTGCTCTGTTCCCATTAACACAGCACAACTTCACTTTTAAATCAATGTGATTGTTGTACTAGTTATTCAGAGGGCAAGATGCTGACACGATATCTTGCCTAAAACAATATTAGTACAAACCTTTCTTCTCAATGAATGAACTAAGAGAAAACAGCTGTATATCTATTCTATCTTGTGCATATATATATATATATATATATATGTATATATATATAAAACACAAAATGCTCCTTTATTTATATCCCCCTCTTTTTTTTCTCTCTCTCTGAATAACTACCACAAAGACAACAATATGCAATGTATCAATTATTGTAACTGTTCTACTAACCTGTTTTGCTTTGGTTTTTTTTTTTTTTTTGGCAGAGCCAGGGGTTGAACTCAGGCCCTTGCACTTGTTAGGGAAGCACTTATTCTACTGAGCCATCTCCCCGGCCCCCTAACGTGTTTTGAAACTGTTTCATTGCTGCCTTTTTCTCATTAAAATGAATTTTAAAAAGTAACCAAACTTGGTAGTATAACAATAAAAATTCATCACTCAAAAAAAAAAAAAAAAAAAACAAATCAAGCTAATCAGTGGCTAGGAACCCAAAGCAAGACTTCAGAGCCTTGAGCTGCTGGGGCAGCTTCAGAAGCCCGTGAGGGTCGGTGCCTACCCGGCTTGGGTTACTTGATAATTGGCTCCTGTAGCATGGGGCTAATTTCTAATGAGGTGGTTTGTAGAAGCACAGGGGAGGCACAGACCCCCAGGATCCATCCCTCCTTTCGCCTGTCCTCCCCTAGAGAGGGGGCACCAGCCCCTGCTCCCTGGAGTGCTGGGACTGCCAGTGTTGCCTGAAGACTCACTCGGCAGCTGTCCTGGGGCTGTGCCTGCCCTTCAGCCAGTGCCCCACCCCCCGGCTCAGGACAGAAATAGAATCAGCAAGCCAGAAACCAGCAAGGGGCAGCTTGCGCAGGCGCTCGCGTGTGGAGGCCTTCCTGGTTGCCAGGCACTCCCGCTGCATTTGGTTCTGCTCATTGGGCCTGCACAGCTGTGTCTGTGTTTGGCATTTCTCTGTCCTATGACCTTGAACTGCTTCACGTAGGTAGGCAAGGCAGTCTTGCGGCGTCACTGGGGACAGCAAGGGCATCGTTCAGGGACCTGGAGGGTGCCCGCATCAGTGCCTATGGCCACGTGCAGAGGAGCTGAGCTTGCTCATTGCATGCATGTCTAAGATGAACTCAGCATCATGGTTGTAGTCTGCACGCTGTGTAGCGTATACACTGCAACAATGCCACCAAGGCAGCATATAGAACAAGGGACATGTGTTCTATAGGTGTGCATGTGCAACTTACATGTCATTTTGTGCTAGGCCTGGAGCCTGTGCACATGGCTTAGGGCGCTGAGAACACAGATAGCATGCTGGTATAGCCTTGTCTCCAACTGTCTTTTACTCAAAATGTACTTTTCCAAAAGTTCTATGCAAGGTGTTTCTATAAAATTCATTTTGAATGTCAGCATCCACTGTTGGCTACGTACCAGGCACACATGGGCCATGTCCACCTCTGCTGCTAAGAGTTGGTGGAGCCCATTTTGCAGATGAGAAAGCTGGCTTCTGAAGTTCAAGAATTGCACTCCACAGCTAGCAAGGATGGAAGGGCCCTGGAGCACGTTGGCGAGCGGAGTCACCCCCTTTCCTTCCACCCACCAAGCTCTGCTTCCTTAGCTGAACTTCAGACAGAGGCCAGGGTGGTCGCCGGCCCTCTGCATCCGCTGCTCCTCCTGATTCTACTCTGTTGTATAGTGCGACCCCACCTTACAGCCCCCGCTTTGTGCCATGCTGTGCGGGCTGGCTACTGCCCGTGAAGCACATGGCACTCGCTAGCCTCGTGCATTTAGGGAAGAACTCTCATAAAGCACTCGACAGGTCTTCTGAAATCAGGATGCGTACAGGACTGGGGCGTTATGACAATGCCAGCTGACCGTGTGATCCGCCGCGGGGACCGCCCACCACTTGGTCTCATCTTATTTAAAAACAGTTTTAGTAAATCATTTACTTTATAGGCAATAAAAATAAATTCCCCTTTTAGGGATTGGATTTTATTTTCCTAAAATCCAAATACACATCTCTCTACTCTGTCAAGACAGGGTCTCGCTAGGTGGTTCAGACTGCCTTGAACTCACTATGTTGCTCAGGCTGGTTTCGAACTTGCCGTGATCCTCCTACCCTGGCCTCTAGAGTGCTGGGGTGTAGATGTGCACCACCATGCCCACCTCAGGGGCCTTCCGGCTTTGTATGTGGTTCTTCATCCAGAAAACAGCAAAGTAGCCCAAGTGACACAGACACGTTCCTGGTAAGGTGCAGGGCTGTCATAAGGACCCAGGTGGCAGTGCTCTTCCAGTCTGTCCCAGAAGAGGACCCGTTACTCACAGATTCTCCACATTGGCCAGTTTTCATGTCAAGGTGTTGCTGCTAGTCTCCATTTTGATGCCATCATTTAAAGTTTCCCTTGAAGATCTGAGGATCTATTTGTATTTTTCTTCTGAAAGTTCCCAACAATTTCACGGAAGAACGGTTAGGAGAATAAAGTAATTTTGTGCAATCTAATCCCTGTCGAACAGTGTGACATTTTTGCTTGATAGGCATGTGGCAAGCAAGCTCAACTGACCCTTTCCCTGCCCAGCGGCCTGGAACCAGAGCGGCCCACCTTCAGACATTATTACATCAAAGCAGCCGATCCGCTGGCTGGGAGCAAGCAGGAGTTCCGTGCCGCGGTGCTCCTGGCTGGTGCAGGACCCACAAAGGCCAAGCCCAACTTCTCAGTCGCCCTCTCTCTGTGATTTAGATTCTGTGTGGCTCAGACTCACCCTAGACGTGGCGTGGCACCGTGGAGTGAGGGCTCAGGGTGGGCATGTTTGCCTTCCGAGACCAAATCCCAGTGTGGACAAGACCACAGCCCCAGTGGGAGCCCTGGGAAGTGGACACACAGGGGACTGGGCAGAGCCCAGTGCAGGGCTGGCTGCACGTACCATGCGTGTAACAAAGTGCACGTCTCCTACTCCAAGAAGCGGTGGTGCGGCGAGCGCAGATTGTCCCGGACCACATCACTGCCTCCTACACTAGGGGCCACATCTGTAAAACTGCTTCTCACTTGTATCAGCTTTTAAAGTCTAATGTCTTGAAAGCAATCTTCACAAGATTTGAGTTGTAAAAAACATTTCTGCTTCTATTCTAGCCTTTTAAAGCCTTTATTTTCAATTTACTATGAATTTGTACTAAAATACACAGTAGGGCATATCACTTTAAAGGAAATTTTTACTGGGTTTTTGTTTGTTTGCTTTTTAGACGGGGTCTTACTATGTAGGGTAGGCTGGCCTTAATTCACTATTTCACCCAGGATGGCCGTGAACTCATGGAAGTCCTCCTGCCTCAGCCTCCTGAGTGCTGGGACCAAAGGCATGCACCACCTTGCCCAGCAGAAAGCAAAATTAGCACCTCAATGCTGAGATGTGTTTTGGGGCAATATATTCGATTAGATAGCAAATAGTTTTTAATGTTCAATTGCACTTGCCTGCATGCCACTCAGTTCCACAAGCAAGGACCTAACTGCTGCCCGGACCCAAGGACCGCGTTGAGTGCTGTGGGAAGTGTCCGAGGCCTGTGGCTCCAGGGTGCCTGCAGATGACAAGCCCTAGATGCCCCGGTGCCCCACAGATGCCTTCCTTACCTCTAGCATATAACACGCGCATCCTGCCGCACACGCTGGGTCTGCTCTGGATTCTTCACAAAGCCTGCTTCAGTGCAAATGCTGTGCACATCACTGTCCTACTGTACTGTTCAGGAAACAGTGACCAGGCAAAGCTGTGCACATGGAAATACAGTACTACTCTGAGCATTTGGATCCGCCGTTGGTTGAATTCGTGGACACAGACCCTGTGAGTGTGCAGGGCAGACTGCATCCACTTGGTTAGCATGTTCGTTCACACTTGAGTGTTGCACAACACGTGGGACTTTCTGTCAGTCATCCCCCAGGAGTGGTGGATCCAGAGTGGTCCTCAGTGCACTGCTGTGGCAGTGCCACACTCATGAAGGCTGGGGGCCAGAGGTGGCGTGGACCAGGTGGGGTGGCACAGACATTGCTTGGCCACAGCAACACTGTGCCCGTAGCTTGGTATTCTGACCATTCCAAATTTCCTTGAAAAGCACAGGCCAGGGCACTTGCGGGTTAGCTCAGTTGCTTAAGTGCCTGTTTGGGCAAACCCAGCCAGGCACACGGGACCACGGTTCAGTCCCCAGGCCCAACCCTAAGGCAGCCTGAGCTAGCACCAACCACCCCCCAAAAAAACCCAAAAGGCCAGGAATGTAGCTCAGTGGAGTAAGTGCCTGCCTGGCAAGCACAGGTCCTGAGTTTGATCCCCAGTACAAAAAAAAAAAAAAAAAAAAAAGTACAGGCCATTTTGGTAATTGTCCTACTTGAGAATTTGACATAAAGGGCTTGGTTTTCATTTAGAAGTAGAATGGTCCCAGGGGCTGTGGGCTGTCACAGAACTCATGCAAAGACTGCGTTGTCCAATGAGTTTCAGATGGGGGCTGCAGAGAATCGCCTGCAACTCACAGCTCAGAGACTCTGATTGAATCTGCTGAGCCAGCCCTGTGCTGGGGCTCATTCGTGAGGGGAAGGTGGAAGGCACAAGATAGCTGCCCTGCCCAAGCAAGAGCATTCGCGTTTTCGTTCCGCTCAGAGCTACAAAATAAAGCCCGTTTGGACTCTTTCCAAGAACTTGGGGTCCTCTGCCCTATGCTCCCATGTGCACTTGCTGTCCGACTGTCCACTGAGACACCACAAGGCTGGGTGGGGGGTGCTCCAAGTGAGACTATATTTCTTTGGGGCCTGAGGACAATGGGCATCTAGCGCTGAGGGTTTGGAGAAGGTTGTGCCACTCGTGGAGGTGCGGAGGCTCCCCTGAGCAGGCTGGTAGAAGCCCATGCCCATTTCTTTCTTTCTTTCTTTCTTTCTTTCTTTCTTTCTTTCTTTCTTTCTTTCTTTCTTTCTTTCTTTCTTTCTTTCTTTTTTTCTGTGTCAAAATCAAGAAACTTATATTTATATAATTAGAATCCTCAAAGTAGAAAGGGGTAGGCAATACATATTTAAAGATTTAAAATTTCTGAGTTTAGTTGAACTTATAACACCACATTTCCAAGAAAAATGAACCCTTTGCACATGAAATTTGAATAAAATCATACCAAGATACATAAAAATGAAATTGTCCAAAACTTATTGTAAAGAAAAAAATTATTAAAGCATATACATAAAAATATTAGCTATGAAAGAACAAAATTAAATAGGATCTTATTCCACATTAGAGAGGAAAAAAAAAAGACCAAGTATGTAAGAAACTAGACTAATTAAAGGACTGAAAGAAAGAGAAAAAAAATGTCTTCTCTGAATTTTGTACTCAGCAAACATACCTTTGAGAACTAAAAGTAAAATATTTTTCAGTTATACAAACTTGAAATATTCCAATACTTCCAGACATAGCACATAGGAAATAAGGAAGAGCTTAGTTGGAAAGGCAAGAGAAGTTGCAGACGCTCCTGGATGAACAGTAGAGAGCTCTCAAAATGATAGTGATGCAGGACTACATAAAATATATTAGATGAACCCTTATTTAAAAGGTCATTAAATATTTCTATGAAACAGTACCAATCTTATGCCGGGTTATACACTTTTTTTCCGTGTGTGTGTGTGTGTGTGTGTGTGTGCGCGTGTGTGTAAAAGACAGGGAAGAAGCAATATAAAATCAACGGCAAACGGAAATATACTTTATAAAGTTTCTAATACTAGGAGAAAATATCATACCATGTCTTTTAAATAAATTATAAGTCAAAGACATAGTATAAGTCTTAAAACAAAAATTAAGATTAAGTGATATTCAGAAAATTTAATACTAATTAATTAAAAATTAAATGTTTCAAAACAATTGAACTAAAAAAAAAGTTTTCATGATAGCAAAGAAGTACTAAGAGTAAAACATAAGATAAATACTGGAATGGCAAATAAATGACCAGCACTTCTAACAGTTTGAGGATAGGATATCGCACAAAGTTCTAATGTGTTGTGGACATGGATAATGTCGTTGACACTTACTGGTGGCCAGATGTCGCTTGTGGGCCTGAGCTACTGCTATTTCCCTGAAATCCACCTGTAGACTCAGGTACAATCATGACCCATGGGGTGCAGGAGAAGCCCATTTCTAGAGTGTGTTGATGGAAATATTTTGCTGTTATACACAAAAGAATAACTGAAAGACTACTTTTGTATACCTCTTATTCTTCTGTGTTTGTTTGCCCTATTTGGTGGGTTCTTTCCATTCTCATTCATGGAGTTGTGATTATTTTCCTTCCTCTCTAGAACATCATTTGGTAGTCTGTGTAGGCTTCGCTTTGTCATCTTAAATTCTTAAGTTGTTTTTTGTCATGGAAGTAGTTCACTTCTTCATTATACTTGAAAGAGAGTTTTGCAGGATATAGTAGTCTGGGTTGGAATTTGGTTTCTTGCAAGATTTGTATTACTTTGCTCCAAGCTCTTCTTGACTTCATGGTTTGTGAAGAGAAATCTGACATCATTCTGATGGATTTTCCTTTAAATGTGATCTGTTTCTTTTCTCTAGCAGCTTTTAGT
>NW_004524731.1:3656166-3664717 GCF_000260255.1 Octodon degus
CACTTTGAATCTGCTTCATGCATTCTATTTCTTTCCTATATTGCTATTCAAGGATTCCATCATTTTTATATTCTGCTCTATTTTTTATCAGTGTCTTCTTTAGAAGCACTTAGTATTTCTTTGATTATAGTTTTCATTTCTTTTATTACTTCATAAATTATTTCTGATCTGATTTCCTCTAGACCTTTCTGCAGTTGTTTCTTTACTTCCAGTGCTATTATTTCAGAGATTTCATGGGTGTGATTTCCAATTTCTTCTATGCTAATGTCTTCTGCATTTGTTCTGGGGGGCCTCGGGGCCTGAGACTGCATTTTGTTCCTTCTCTTTGTCATTTTGTATACCACTGTCTTCTAACCTTTGGTGTAGAGCTTAGATAGAGTTATTATCTTAGCACCAGATCCAGATCTACCAAGTTTAAACTCATCCAAGGGGATGTGGCTTAGGTCTGGCTGTTGTGCTCCACTTCTTCCTGTTGCAGCCCTTGGAGCTGAACCCTCTGTGCCACTCTGGCAGGATGTTCTACTCCTGAATCACCTGTGGGTCTTGCCTCTAGCTTCTTTGCAGGGAGTTCTGCTGAAGGGTTCCATGCTGACCCTGGGCTCTGGGTCGAATGAGGATCCAGTGGACTCCAGGTCATCTCACTCATGCACGGGGCCTGGGCTCTGGGTTGAATAAAGAATTTTCTTTTTTTTTTTTTTCAGAACCAGGGGTTGAACTCAGGCCTTTGCCCTTGCCAGGGAAGCACTTATTCCACTGAGCCATCTCCCTGTCCCCCACCCCCAGGCCCATTTCAACCGCCTCCCTCCGAGGTCTCAGTCTACACTCCCTCTGTGCTGGGTGTGCAGGGAACCCATGCACAGCATAGATGGAGCTCAGAGGAGAGAAATGCTGCTCAGCATGGTCGGCCCAGAGTGTGCCACTGTGGGAACCTAGAAGTCCCTGGGGATGGAAGGCAGGTACACAGGTGGAAGGTGGGGTACTTCAGGAATGGCATGTGTGAACACGTACAAGCCTGGGAGAGCGCAAGCAATCCCCTCACTGGGCGAACCCAAGTTACCCTTTGGGCGGCACCATGGAAACAACACTTGCCGGCTGGCTCTTCCTGGAGCTCAAGCAAGATGCCTCTCAGTAAAATGCCCGTCATGGACTTGCTATTGCTGGATATAATGAAGCTAGTCTTCAGGAGAATTAGGGTGAGCCAGGCAAGCTGGAGAGACCAGGAATCTAGAAACAGGTGTACATTTCCAGAGTGGCCACGCACTGCACACAGGATGGTGCCAGCCGCAGGAGCGGAGCCCAGAGACTGGGGGCCTGTCCTCGGGAGTGGGCGTGCGGGGTGACCCAGCGTTTGTGCTACCCCTGAACTCCTAAAACAGATCTCCCAGGGCCTTGGAGTGCTCTGGGATCTGCACGGGAGCAGCACCACAGAAAATCTCCACTGAACCCTTGGAGGTGGGTGAGAGCAGAGCAAATGCGGAGGAGCGCAGCATGGGACAGCCGAGGTTGGGCCTGGTCCTCCTCAGGCCTGCACCGTGAAGGGAAAGGGCGCGGAGGGAAGCTTGCCATGCAGCGTTCTGATGGAGGGAGGATGCCCGCGAGCCTGAGGCTCCCCATGTGTGAGCCCACGGTCAGGGTGCCGAGGAGTGAGGACATGCCACAAGTGTGTAGAGAAATTGTGATGCACTCAGGGCCAGGGTCTGGCCTGCCTCTGCTCAACACTGAACAAGAGAAGCTGCTAAGCCAGACTAAAGACCAAAATAAAAATCTTTGGTTTATGTCAAATGGCTCTTGTCTGGTCGGGAAGGGGACTTGGGAAAGGCGGATTATCCATGGTTGCGTGAGCCTGGGCACTGTCTCAGGGTGGAAGTGATCTCATCCTTGGAGGGGATGGAGGGCGGAAGTGCTGGAGATGGATGCCAAAGTGGGCTGCCTTGTCCGCAGGGGGCTGTTGCCGAAACACAGCGGGCCCCGCCGCGAGCCTGGTCTTCACCTCCTGAGCCTCGTGTAAGGGAGGCCCGAGCAGCGGTTCTATGGCAGAGCACCCATGTGCACGCACGTGTGCACCGTGTTTTAGGCCAGACAGGAGGGGTGTGTGCATTTGCTTATTTTCTTTTAAAAAGAAGAGGACTGTTTTATGTAACCCCAACAAAAGGAAACAGATATGCCTGCTTTAAGAGTCATGTGCTCCCAGCTGACGGTCTACGTATGTGATGGCAGGATTCTGTAAAGCATGAAAGGGGACTTTGATTTATAGCCTACCAGTGTTTGCTAGGAACTTTCTCATTCACCACAAGCTGAGGGAAGGGACAGGCAGGCCCTGTGTGCGGCTAGCACTCTGCACAGAATCAGGGACTTGCAGTGCGATTTTCCCGGGCAAGGACACCTGAGGGAGGGACACGAACACCACAGTGCCTCAGAAGCAAAGAACACGGGCCCCGTGGGAAAAGCATGGGCGAGCTTCCTGCAGAGCAGGGGCTTTTCCTGTAGGACAGGCCTCCAGTCTTGCCTGGATCCCAGTCATGTTGCTAAGGCTGACCCCACATGTGCTGCTGCGGATTCAGCGTCTCCTCTCAGCTTGAGATACTCCTGTGCTGGCACATGCACACAAGCACTGTGCCCATGTGGGCACGTCTGTACACACGCATGCACCCAAGTACACATATGTGTTGGCATGTGGACATGCCCACACACACAGGCATGCATTCAAACACATGTATGCAGTGCTTGGCTTGGTGCATGATACAGCAGTCAAGCTCTAGACCAAGAAATTATTTTTATCAATGTGAAAAAAATCTCAGTCCTTTTGTTCAAATTAAGTCTCTAACATTATAGGTTTTCATTCTTTAATTGAAACAATGAGATGTTAGATGTAGCTGTATTTTTATTCCACTTAGATAAAGGTCAGATATGTGTTGAGGGCCTTCTTTGCCCAACTTTTGTCCTTGACGACTATGCAAGTATTATGCCCATTTTTCAGAGGAAACTGAGGTGCAGGAAGGGGTCACACACACTGCCTGCACCGCACAGCTCATGGGCTAAGCCCGGGCTTAAGTCTGAGCTCTCCAAATTGGAGCTGAGGTGCAGTTCCTCTCCAGGTGTACAGGGAACGAAGCCGTGCGGGCAGCTGGAAGCCTCCCTGGCAGCAGTGCCAGGCCCCTACTGCCTCACCAAATCATGGCTCTGGGGCGCCCACCCAAATCCCACAGAGCACAGCAGGTCAGCCCCGAGTTTCTCTGCGGTGTTTACTTACGACATGGCAGAAAGAACTACAAGTTTTCCTCTTCCCTCTGGGGAGCTGTTACAACCAAAGAGAAGTTCTGACAGCGGAGATCACCCAGGTACAGCACCAGGGAAATGCCAGCCGTTTAATGTCCTGAAGGTCAAACCGTCCCGAGTCACAGGCCAGGAACACAGTGATGCAGGCATAGGGCTCCAGCTTTGTCCCCACTGCAGGAGCTCTCTGGGCCTCCTGGGACCTTGCACTGTCCCCCACAAAGAGCCACACAGCTTTTCTATCCTGCCGGCTCCCAGCAGATCAGCCTGACCTCACTTGCAGTGCAGGTGCAGTGATGGGCACAGTGTGGGGGCACTTGCGATCTTTCCTCAGGGGATGATAAGTAGGACCCCTGGGGCGCTCATTCCTCAGAGGGAGCCCAGCTGGTGTGGGGCTGCCCCCAGAGGCTGCAAGCTGGAGAAGGCCATCCTGACCCTGCCCAGGGTGAGGCTTCGCCTGCGGGGCCCCTCAGCCTCCCTGGAGGAGAAGCCAATAGCACAGTGAAGCTGGCTGCCCCAGACCCTCAGCCTGGCGGGTAGGAAAGGGAAAGGTAGTACACGACCCTCTGGTAGAGAGGAGGCAACTTAGCCCTGGAAGAGTCAAGAACAGCAAAGTCTGTGGGGCCTAAAGCTGAAACAAATTAGCTAAAGGAAAAGAGCTCACTGCACATGTAGACAGGAAAGCAGCCCCCAGCTCCTAATGGTGGCGACAAATCACAGGCAGAGGAGGCGAGTCACTTTAGACCCAAAACACAACTATGGGGCTGTAAGTGCGATCTCCCAACCCAGGCAGGAAAAGCACGTGAGCTGGCGGCCCTGCGTCGACACGCCCCACCCTGCACCAAGTGTGAGAATTAGGAATGGCCCGCTGCCTCTTCCTGGCTCATGTTAATTATAATGTGGCAAAAACAGGCTTGAGATCAGCGCAGGTGCACTAGGAGTTCACGCCCCCCCTCAGGATCCAGTTCCCACGTGCGCCGCCGTGCAGAAATAGCGCACAGCTCGCTGATGGTAAGAGTGACAGCTCAGCCTTCTGTCAGAACACACTGCGTAGGCTGTAAAGTGCTGTGTAGGCATGAATCCCCTTCCCCATGAAACGGAAGAGTTCAGTTAAGAAGTGATTTTTTTTTTTTTTAAACCTGTTGCTTAAATAACCACGGCATCGCTGTGGCAGCGCCTGGGTTGGAAGGCCTCTTGGGTGCTCTGCGCACCTCTGATGTCAGAGCCTGGCAGCGTGGGCCTTGGTCCCGCTCCCAGAGTGGAAAGCAAAGGCCATGGGAATCCGTCTTCCGCTCTCGAGTTTATTGGCCCTTTCCTGGAGCATGCACAGCGCCCGGGGCGCAGGGACATTCCCTGCACAGTCCTAGCCAGCTGGCTCCCTAGCAGATTGCTGTAGGCTGGGCCAGCGGGGCCAGCAGCTCACAGGGCTGGGGGCAGAAGTCTAAGATCCGGGTGAGGGTCATTCCAGGCTGGGCAGGAGAGCTCTTCCTGATGTGCACCAGCCCACCCACTGTGAGCCCCACAGAGATGGTTAGCTCAGCCTGGGCAGCTGCGGATGCCTTCAGTGTTTGCAGGAGGCCTTAGTGGTGCAGTTGGGAGCTCATGTTCAGTCCTCCCGGAAGGGGTGTGAGCTTCTCTGCGGGCCTTGGAGGAGGAGGCCGCCATGCCACCAGCGTGCGTCCTGTGAGGGTCCATTTTCCTCTCAGCCGCCCCTTTTGCTCTGGGCTTCTTGGGCACCGGGCTGTGGGTGGCTCTCCTCTGTGCCCTGCCCCTGTGCCAGGCCACTTGTGCCTTGGAGACACCGAGCACGTGCTGACACTTCTGAAGCTGCGAGCGGGACCACGGCTCTCCTCCTTAGAGCTGTTCGCATTGGGTGTTGGCTCCCAGGGAGGAGAAGGCTGGCTCTCTTATCCAGAGAACCAGCCACTGGTGTCCTCCCAGGGTCCTGACCCATTATGAGGCCCTGTCCTCCCAGCTCTCCAGCCCTCGTTACCTCCTGGACCTCCCACCTTTTAAAATAATTATGTAGCAGGTTGCGGCTTCAACAGACAAGTTCTGGGGAGACACAGAGTTCTGATGACAGCACCACCCCACCCCGGGAGCTAAATGCAGATGTGTACATCCCCTGTTGTCTCCCCACTTAGCTCCTGGGAACGTCTGATGCCTCCGTGGCCATTCCCTGAACCTCCTGTCCCACCCTACAACAGCAACCAAACTCAGCCGTGGCTGCCTTCTCCTTCAATGCTGATGTGCAGAAGAGCCCATGTTGTGCTCTACTCTCAGAAAGGGAGAAATCCTTTATTTTATTTTATTTTATTTTATTTTATTTTATTTTATTTTGCTTTTTGTACCAGTGATCAAGCTCCAGACCTTGCACCTGCCAAGTAGCTGCTTATGCCACTGAGCTATCTCCTCGGGCAAGATCCAAAATTTCCTGACCAAAATTTGCTTTAAGTTATGAAGATACTGTGGCACCTATGTGTGGCTGAGCGGGATGGGTATGTGGACGGGGCTTGCTCCGGCAGCACTGTGCACACGTGGGGGGGACTCTCCGTGGCCCCAGGTTAGGCAGCCTCTATATTTTTCTCCTTTTGTAGCAGCCATAAAGCACAAGCCAGCGGACCGCATTTCTCATTCCAAGCCCTCCTCCCAAGCGCACCTCCAGCCATACACTAGACCCTGGACTAGCTAAGCTTTTTAAGCCTTTTACCAAACCCACATGCATTTGTTCCAGGAACATCTTTAGAGTGCACTGAAATATTTCGATTACAGCATATCCATGGGCTTCTTGGATAGCACCTGCACTCGAGGCCGGTTGCAGGAGAGCAGAAGGTGAGAATGTGCAGGGAGGAGTCCACAAAGCCTGGATATTTTATAAAGGAGATGTAAAGATTCTGTGTGCGCTGCACAGAAAGTGCTGAGGGCAGAGGGCAGAGGGCAGAGGGCAGAGGGCAGAGCACACAGTGCCTGGGTAGGACGAGGGGTGTGTCTCCATGACAGGACCCTGGCTCACAGGCTCCAAGTCCCTGGGTCCCAGGCCTGCAGGTGCAACTGGAGCAACACACACACACGCACACACACTCACACACACCACTGATTCTCCTTGAACAGGACCCCGCCATGCAGGGCGAGCTGGGCCTCTTTTGTCCCTGTAGAAGATCCCCAGTGGGTGCTGGTTTGCATCCATGAAATTGGCCTTAGGGAAGTCTGGGCCCAGGGCCACCATGCTTAGCCCTTGTTCTGGGCCCAGGTCCTCCTGCAGGCGGGGGCAGGTGAAGGCAGGACTGCAGCAGGTATCACAGCGCAGATGCAGGGCCTTGGGGGCAGGGAGCGTGCAATTCTTACAGTTTAGAAAAATACACATATAATCTACTTTGAGGATTCACTTCCAGTGACTTGTTTAAAACAGACAGCATTATATTAAGATTTTTAAAGCAAAAGTCAAGAAGTGCAAATTAATTTAATGGAGATTAAAAGAATGGTAGAGGCAAAAATTAATATATAACTTTTAATTTCTAGGCATCTATGGGAAGAAGGGAATGTTGGCAATTTACCACACCTGCCTCACCAGCAAAGAGAAGCTACCAAATTCCTCTTAAGGGTAGAAAATTTTCCTTAACACTAAATTTGAAAATAAAATTTAAGTTGAGAATTTAAGCCAGAGTCACAGAGTTATAAAATTGTTTGACGTTAGGAACAGCAGACTGCAACACTATAGAAGAAAATTGCCTGTGCGTTTCCCTCGAGGGGCTTCTTTTAAGTCAAGGCTGTAGCGTCCACAGGCATTTGGAGAAGACTTAAGCCCTAAAGCAGCACCAGCACCAAATGCAGACCCGTGCTCACTTCCTCCCTCGGTGAAATGTGTGCAGTCTCTTGAGCTTGGGTTTCTGGGGGTCCCACAGGGTGCCGAGGAAGAAAGGAGACAGGATCGTCCTCAGGGTCTTGGAGGGCTGGGGGCTGTGGAGGCAGCACCAGGCAGAAGGGTGTCGGCAGCCTCAGGGGACCCCTGAGAGATCTGCTTGGGCAGGAGAGGCTGGGAAGAGGTGGGGCAAACTTTGGGCATGGGAGTTTGTTTGAGGATTTTTGTTAAATAGATATTCCAAGAGGAGAGGGAGAGGGAGAGGGAGAGGGAGAGGGAGAGAGAGAGAGAGAGAGAGAGAGAGAGAGAGAGAGAGAGAGAGAGAGAGAGAGAGAGAGAGAGAGAGAGAGAGAGAGAGAGAGAGAGAGGAGAGAGGATTCCATTAGAGAGAAAATGAAGGACAGCTGGTTGTGACCTCTGCTGTGCACACCCGCACACCTGCACGCCTCGCACATGTGCGAGGACCACCTGTTCTGACAAGCCCAGGACCACCTGTTCTGACTTTGTGTTAGCTTTCCTGGCATTGTGTAAACACTAGGCCATCTGGTGTCATTCCAGCCAGTGTCCTAGCACAGTAACCTACTCCGAAAGGCGTTGCTTAACCACCCACAGGCACGAATTGCCCTAGACGTGCAAGGCTCACAGCGCACGCAGTGCAGATGCCTGTGTGTCTCTTGGCCACTCCAGCCACAAGAGAGAGCTCTGGAGTCACATGATCATCTGTTGGTACAGCACGAACCAGAACATTCCTTTGTGGGTCACCTTCCCGGAAACTTGTGCCAGGAAGCTCACCTGATGTCACATGTAGCCACATTCTATTTTATAATAGTCCCCGTTATTTATTTATTTATTTATTTATTTATAGTTGCTTTGAGTGTATAAAGCAGGGTACGGGGTGGGGAGATAGCTCAGCAGTCGAAGCGCCTGCACGCAAAGCACAGGGACCCAGGTTTGATCCCCTGTACTGCATGCCTTGCAGATCTGGAAACCCTAGGCACTGAGGCAGCCGCCAAAACCTGGCATTGTGGTGCACACCTGTAATCCCAGTGCTGGGGAGGCTGAGCCAGGAGGATTGCTGGGAGTCCGAGATATGTGGTGGGATCCTGTGCCAAATACATAAATAAATGAATTAAAAAATAAATAAAAGATTTTGAAAGTTAAAAAAAGCAGGGTATGAATACCAAACACTTAAGCGTTAATGCCTTAGTCCTGGTTATATAACTACAAATGCAATCAATATACTTTACATTGTTTCTTCCTAATCATAGAAAACAGATCCTAAGACAAAAACTATTTTCAAACTGTAGTGTAAAATAGAAAAGAGAGAAGGAGAATAAGGCGAGGAAGAAAAAGAAGAGGGGGAGGAGGAGGAAGGGGAGAAGGGGAGGAGGAGGAGGCTGCCGTGCTCCCTGTTGGAAG
>NW_004524731.1:3665487-3680169 GCF_000260255.1 Octodon degus
GATCACGGCGCAAGCGAACGCTCACATCTTAGGAAGGGGTTACCGCGCGGCGCGTGGCCCGGAGCTGCTCGGGCGCCGCCGCCTCCCCGCGCCCCTTCCGGATCACTGTGCGGGTGTTCCTTCGGAGCAGCTGTCCTTGCTCTGCTGAGGCTGCCAGACGCCCCGACCGATGAGGACTCCGCCTCCTCGGGCACCCGGACCACGAAGAGGCCGCCTCTGCGGGCGGCTGCGCCGAGCGGAGGTCGAGGGGGCGCTGGGCGTGTGGCCGTCTGCCCTCCCGGGAGCGGGCCATCCGCCGCCGGCCAGCGCTTGTGGCTGTTTGCCCAGACACACCCGGCGGAGAACGCCTGGGTCTACTTCAGACAGTGGCAGAAGGGCAGCGTGAGACATCCGAGACGGATGGACGCCAGTGTGTGTCCTTCTATAGTAATTTTTTAAAATGTGAACATTCACTGAACAGTTCGGTAACCCTGTGCATAACTTCATTTTATAATATATAATCAAACATATAACGTATAGTAACTTAACCACCTAACACATTTCAGTGGACACAAACAAATGCAACATTTCTACCAAAGGAGATGTTTTCAGTGAGACATGGAGGCTACAAAGAGATCCAAGGAAACCTACAATTCCCTACTCTGGGAGTTATTTTTATTTACAGGGTGATTTTGCAAGAATCCTAAAATTGTGTATCACCCTCTTTCTCTAGCATTTCATCCTGAAAACTGTCCAAATCAATTAGTCTGGGTTGTTTAACAATGCTGTATGAAAAAAGATGCTGATTGCAATATCATAAATAATGGCAAAGTGTGAAATGTGAAGTGAGGCTTAGAGTTTATAATCTGTGGAGTGCAGGGAGCCGGCCGTCCCACACATGGCATCTTTTCCGGGAGGTACCTGCTGCCAAGGTATGTGCACCTCACTCCGCCAAAACGGCACCGCCTGAGGCTTTGGAAGGCAGCAGACCCAGGGAGGCCCCTAGCCTAGCACTCAGGGTGGGGCTCAGCGACTCGCCCTGGAGCCTGCGAGACGAGTCTGGGGGCGGTAAGTCGCAGGCACCGCGCACACAGCAGGAAACCTTCGCCACACACTGCAGCGCTTCCTGACCCACTGTGGTTCGTGCTAATGGATGCGTGTGAGAGGAGCTACGTCAGGGCTCTCGGGAAATTCCAGAACTTAGTAGAAATAGTCTTGGGACAGTGGATGAACACAGTCTCGCTGAACTTGGGGCTTAGGGCTAGGTTGGGACTCAGCAGTGTGGACATGTCACGGCACATACCCTGCCTGTCCATCTAATTCTTACCTGAGAAGACAGCTTTCTGATCAGCTGGATGTGCGCTCGTGATGTACTGCTTCTGATTTTGTCTAACCCCTGTTCATTAGCTGTATGAGTCAGCCACTCTGCTAACCCTGAGAAAGACTGATGTAATCATTCAAACAGAGACATATTTCCCAGGGTCAGCAAGATAGCTCAGTGGACTGCACACCTGCTTAGGCAAGCTCAGGGCCCAGGTTCAAGCCCAGGTACCACGTGCCATGCCGGCCCTGCCCCGGGCATGCTGAGCCGGCAACCGAGTCGGGCGTGGTGGTGCACACCTGTAATCCCAGCACTGAAGAGGCTGAAAACCAACAATAACAACAACAACCACACATTTCCTGGTGTGTTTCACACTTGCACAACATACACAACCTGAGAAGGAGGCTGCCACGCTCCCCCACTTCACCACGCAGAGCTTCTAAGCTGGAAGTTGAAGAAGCATCGATTATAGGGAGAAAAGAAACCTGGGTTGGTTTGGCTAAGTTAAAGCAATCTTAAAGGGTAAGCTTAAAATTATTTTAAAAATCATATTTAAAGTCATAAATATGCACAGTAGTTGCAAATAAAAATTATGGCTTATTTAAATTCCTCATTTCTATGAAGTTATTATTTGGTAGTTAATGGTTTGTCACTAGGTTCCTAGCAGTTTCAGGCGAAGCACTCACATGTGAGGTGTGAAGCGCTATCAGCGCATAGTGAATGCATCGCCCCCGTTCTTTTTCTAATATTTTCAATTTTAACTGCTGGTGGAGAAAAATAGATTTTGTGAAGGGGAGCAAATACTCACTTGAAACTAATGGAAACACTATATTGTTTTATTGAAATACTATGGAACAATAAGTGGCATTGAAGTGGTACAACACAACTATACACTCAACGGGCTTTTGCATGAAGACATAGACCTGTGTTAAGAATGAGCGGCATGGGGCGCGGTGGCCTCTCGCTCAGGGTTTCCCTTTTTCTCTCCTGTTCCTCCAAGTTTGCACACAGTGGAGTTCGTGAGAGCCATGGCCTTAGCTCAGCATCTCGCACACCTTTCCAGATCACAGCGGGCAGCTCTGCGGTGCGTCTGCACTTTGCTCTCAGCCTTTTCCCAGGCTCTCCCAGGTCTGCGGCCTCCTCTGACCCAGGGCCACCGCTGCCCAGCTCCGGGAGCAGCAGGCCCCGCAGCATGGCTGTGGTGTACACATGCCCGTTTTCATTAATATGCTTTACATTCACGCTGCATAGGGACTATGAGTAGATCCCAGCGAGCACCGAAAAGTTTAGCGTTGATCTCGAGCGCCAGAGGCACATCTCTGTTTCACATCTGAGAGCCACTGGTACCCTGACACTGAAAATCGTTCAGTGTGACATGGGGGAAAGTAAAATTCCGACACCCAGTTCTCCCCGCAGCTCTTTGTGACGTGATGGCATGGCACACAGCAAAGCACCGGGTGCAGAGTACTCGGTTTCCTGCTAGAGAACCACGTGGAGGAGGCGTGTGGACCTGGGAGGGCTCCTGAGAGGGCTTGCAGGAGGCGGAGTGGCTGGGGGAGCAGCCGTGTGGGAGCCTCCCACCTGGAGGATATGAGAGAGTGCCAGAGGAAGAGCAGGCTGGCCCGGGGACGGCTGCTGAGCAGAGAGCGCGGAGCCTCTGTGGGGCTACGGGCACGGATCCTGGGGCTTTCCTTGGTGCTGGGCACAGTTTCGGGATGCTGTCCCTCTGTGCACGTGGCCTGGTTGTGAGCAGGGGTGGCCCCATCTCGAGCCTGGTGATGGTCCCTGCAGTGGCCCTCTGTCCCCCACACACCCTGAGCTGTGATGGTGACTTCAAGGGCAGACATGTACGTGGCGTGGGTGCACACACATCTGGGGCTTAGCGGGCGGTGGGTAAGGGCCAGCGCTGGTTCCCCTGGGCATTGTTGCAGCTTGATCCCTTGCCAGGGCCATGTTGGGAAGTCCTGATAGAGGACGCTGGCTTTGGTGACCACCTGGCTGCCGGAGGGAGAGGCTCAGAAGAGTGAGGCACTGAGAAGAAACCTCCTGTGCTCCCCACGTCACAGGCCCTGAGCCCACACCCCACAGCCACAGCTGTCCCGTGCCCTTGCAGTCCCTGGCATCTCGGGGTTTCTGCACCTCATCTTTGCCAGCACCCTGTGAGGCGGGCACTGCTGTGAGTATGGAATGTGCCTGATGGTTCAAGCTCGGTGTCAGGGGCCCAGCCATGGGCAGCCACTGCCCCAGGAGCTGGCGGGCGGTCACTGCCCCAGGACAAGGGGCCTGGCTGCTGTGCCTGGAAACTGCTGGAAACATTAGGTGTGGGTCCTTTCCAGGAGCAAGATCATACTCTATTGGGAAACAAGAAATTATTTCACAAAACATCCACAGCGTGCGTTAGTTTCGGCTTGGCTCCGGCCTGCTAATAGAATCTATTGAGGCCCGTCCGTGTGCCCCTCTGGGTCGTTAAGTCACAGGAGCGGCGGCTCCCTCACAAATTCACATTTTGGCAAGAGCTGGTTACAATGTTCTGTGGACCCCAGAGTCCCACACAGAGTAGCTTTCAAATCATTAAATTATTTTTCCGAGTTTTAGATATAAACTTAAGCAAAAATTCATATATTGGTTAAGTAAGATTAAAATAGCTTAAAGTGTAAATTTCATTTTAAACATTTCAGAGAATTGAAATGTTGACTTTTAAAATAGAGTAAATCCTGACTTTTAAACAAATACTGTTCAGGAGTTGCTTCGTCTAAGCAAGATAACTTCATTGCAAAGCCAAACATCTGATACATTCAACTGAACACATTAGTATGACATCAGAATATTTTATATTTGCCTCTAGTAAAATACGTCATTTCATGGTGAATGTCCTGTAGCTAGTGGTGCTTGGTGGTCGGTGCCCGCATGTTAATGGCCCACCTTATTTTAAAGCAGTTAAGGAGACTGGACGTGGTGGCGCACAACTGTAATCCCAGCTCTTGGGAGGCTGTAAGCAGGCAGATCACTCCGATTCCGATCCAGTAGTGAGACCCTGAACATCCTGTAGAACCACCCCTAAAAATTGAAAATTAAATCAATCAATCAATCAATAAAGCAGCTTAGTTTGTTCCCCATGTGATTACTAAATGCCTCCTTATGAGTCACAGATACTAACATTACCAAAAGAAATACAGTGTACTGCTATTCATTGTGAATGTAAGTATCTTGAGAAAAGTTAGTGGTGCACTATAAGATGTTATTTTCTAGGGCCAGTGAGAGAGCTTAGTGGACCAAGCACCTGTTTAGGCAAGTACAGGGACTGGAGTTTGATCCCCAGCACCACATGTCACACCAGCTCCACCCCTGGGTGCACTGAGCTGGCCACTAAGACCAGGCATGGTGGTGCATGCCTATAATCCCAGCACTGGGGAGGCTGAGACAGAAAGATCACTATGAGTCCAGGCTGTGCAGCGAGCCCCTGTATTGAGTACATTAAAAAAGAACATTTTCTCTATTATTTGCAGATACTGTTTTGAGTATCCTAGCCCAAGTAAAAATAAAAATAAATATGTAAATGTTCTGCTCTTGAAAACTACATACTTGATTCTATTTATTTCAGTTATCACTTGTGGGACAAGAGAAATGAAACTAATCAAAGCATATTTCATTTGCAATTTAAAACTATCTGTGATGTTTATAGCATGAAAAGATATTTTCTCTAAGAAAACTTTCAGAATTGGACTCACAGCTAACTAGAAGTGGCAGAGTGTGTGTGTACGCAGGGGCACAAGTACACACTGTTAAGGGCAAGAGGCCAGGCGTGCTTTCTTGGAAGGAGCTGCTGTGCACCCACATGGCCAGCGGCCCGGCTCGCACAAGCGTCAGCTCCATAGCCGTGACCTGGGGCTGACTGCCCACCTGCTGGCAAGTCACTGCTGCCCACACTGATGAGGTTATGATAGACTCGAACAAACCAACCATAGATCGTTAAGAAAAATAGTAATGGTCTGGTTGCTTCTGTTCCATTCTTAAAAATATCTAGACCATGAAAGAGCCCAGTGTTTATAGATATATATTTCTCCTCAAAGAGAAATGATTTCTTCAGATATATTCCATGTTTAAAAATTTAGAAGTTTTGTAACATCTTTTGAGAGAATTTTTATATTTTGCCTGTGCTTCCCTAGTAAAGCATGACAGACCACAACAGTGGGTGCATGAATAATAAGTTGAAAGTTCTCTTCGAGATTCTCCATGTAGTGTTTAGAAGCATGCAGAAGAGTGTGGTCCCTCAGCCCGTCCTTGGATCCCTGCACTGGGGAGATGGCCAACTAGACTCCGGGCAGACACAACCCCGGCACCACCCACAAGTGGCCTGGCAGGTCACACACAGAAGGTGCGGCTCCTTAGACTCAGCACCACCCTTCTGTGTTTTCAGGCCAAGCAGCAGCCTGTCAGTGTTGCTTTCGTAGGTTTCTACCTGCCTCGAAAGCTCTGCACGAATCGGAGCACACAGCAAAACAAGCTGTCCGTGGCACTCACTGACGCTGTGTGCGCACTGATAAATACTGACATCAGAGAAAGTTAAGTTTAAAAACTTAACTGTATGCTAAATTTTTCCAAACTTAAAGCATGGTGAATACTTCTTTTTCCTTTGTTGTCTTCCTTTGTTTTACTGACTCCCTACTTTCACCATTTTACTAGTTTTTATACTTTTGGGGTCTTTTCTTCTTTGTTATTTTGCATAATGCTGAGAAAAAGTTCAAATACATGTGGGAAAATCCAAAAGTATTTCCATCAATAGCGCCCATGAATTTACTACAGAATTCGGTATGCACACACTTAGTGACTGTGAGTGGCAGTGGCATCCAGGCCCACAAACAACATTTAGAGTCTGAATTTCTTGTGTCTACACCAAGGCTGGGTGTGCTCTGCTCCTGTTTTTACAATTAGATGTGAAATACCTTAAGAAAGTGGCTTGGCAATGCATTAAAAATAAATTTCTTCTCACGAATGTGAATAATGTGAGTCTTCTGCCTTCTTCAGTGTGTGGTGACACATGCCCACTCTGACGGTGCCTCCTGCAGGGCGACAGGGCAGGGGGAGCCCACCCAGACTGGGCACAAAGATCTAGGATTTCTGCACAAGTCAGCTAACCCATGACTCCCAAACCTCCTGTGTTCATATGAAAGAGCTTTGCTGAATATTACATGAGATTCTAGGGGAAAAAACAATATTGCAAAATTGGGACCTGAAAGTTGGACTGTCCAGGGCATAGCCAAGCAAGACTTATGTAAGTAGTGGCAGGATTGATATCATTTGGGTTTTTTACCTTTTCCTCAAAGAAATATAGAGAACCAAAGCTAGGGACAGTACATCTAGAGGCAAGCAAGACACTGAAGCTGGTTGATACTGTGCTGGAGAAAAGTCCCCAATATTTAAGCCGGCCCTCACTTGGACGAGTCCTTGTACAGAGCCTGAGTGGCGGCCTCTTGGGTAGAACGTGGAAAGCTCAGGCACTTCTGCAGCCATGAGAAGTGCCTCCAGAGTCAAGCTCGGACGCCGCAGATCCTTTAGTCCACCTCTATCTCCATGGCTTCACTGGGGAACAGCTGTGTTGTGACAGTCACATGAGGAAATAGTGACATCACCCAAAGTGGGTGATGTTCTTAGAATGGAATCGCTACATTTTATGTTTTTCATTGTTTGATTGCCTTGAATCCAGTGCTAATTTTGGCAGGTCTAGATGACTAATCAAATAGATTAAAGTTCTAAACTTGATATTGAGTGAGTTAAACCCTAAAATGTATAAGTAGCCCCCCAAAACTTTAAAAGATCTTACGATAAGTTGGCAGACAGAGTAGCCATTTGTATTTCCAGCACGCTGCTGGGACCAGGCTAGGTCTGAGCAGGTAGCTGCAAGGCAGGCAAACTCAGGTGGCCCTGGCGGAGACCTGGGGCATAGAAGTTAGGGCCAACAACAGGGAGGCAAAGCGCACTGGAGGAGGCTGGGCCGCACCTCCAAACACAACAGCAAATGTGGTGTTTCCTGCACAGTGCCAGTGGCAGCACAAACGGAGTATTTAACATCTCATAATCACAGGACCCCTTCTGATTACACGGTTCTGGCAGTTGGATGCAGCTCCCTGCTTTCAGGCATTGCTGTGCAGCCTGCAGGGTGGAGAGGTGCCCAGCACACGGACAGAGAATGCCAGCCTGTCAGGTGCCCCACAGGCCCCTGACAAACTAGAGAGCATGGCTACGGAATGCTCCCAGATCCCCGCCCGCGGGGCTCACGTTCTGTAGTGTCCGTAGAACAGTCACTGCTGCCCGGCCCAAGGCTGCCCTGAGCGTCCTGCACTGGACAGCTGGAGCCCATAGTGTGCAGGATAACGAACTTCTGTGGAGTTCCTTCAGTCGTGAGCAGAGTCCACCCTTTGTATTGGCCATAAAATGGCAGTGAGGCTCAACGTGGTTTGTTTGGTCCCCTTGGCTCACATTTTCAGCTTGGCCAGAGGCACAGAGTTAGCTGCTGTAGTGTTTGCCATGGGATTGAGTCCCCTGTCTCTACTCTGGGAGAGGAGCACCTTGCTTTACCTTGGCCTTTTTAACCAAACTAAGTGGTTCTTCCAGACACACATTGATCCTGTGCAGGAGAGCCTGGTGCCTGACGGGCTCCTCTGTGACTACTAAGTGGCCAGCAGAGAAGTGGCTCTAGAGAGCATGCAGTAGTTAAGTCGCAGCACCTTGGGGATTGCAGGACAGCTGGCAGCTGGGCAGGTCAGGGTGAGGAGCGGTCCAGGCTGTGCTCCGAACGGATGGCCACCACATGGGCGAAGGCTGGCGAACAGCTGCTTCCAGAGTGCAAAACTGAGTGAGGCTGTATAAGGGCCGTGAGGGCGTCGTGGTGGGCGGGCTACTGCTGTGGGAGTGACAGCTCCGCATCCTACTTTAACAGGCTTGTAGAAATCCTCTCGAGGTCTGCAATTCACTTAAAACTGCGCTTCTCCGGGGCGGGGGGCTAGATTTCTCCTTCAGCGGACTTAAAGGGCGCTGCGTGCACAGCAGAGCGCTCCTCTGCAGGGCTGTGGGCCCTGGCGTGGACGGTTCATCACTTGAAGCCGTGCCCATGAGTGACCACACCGTGCACTTCCTGCTGTGGCGGTGCTCCTTGGCTCTTGATTTGATTATACCCCAGTTTCTGAGGCGGGTTCACTCGTTTCCTGAGGTGGATATGAGAGGGAAAGCTAGGAGACTCCTCCATACCAGTGGTTCTCCGAGGCCATGGAGAAACCCAGAAATGACTGTCACCCATGCTGAGGGTATTGTAAAGCCACAGCAAGGGACAACTGCTGGGAGGGTGGGTCCCAGAGGGCTGCCTTCCTACAGATGGTGAGCTGGATGCACGCCCAGTCTGTGGGTCACGGTCCGCCCTGAGAGTCCAGGCAGGATCTGCGCCTGTGCCACTGGTGGTCTCAGGGAATCAGGGGACCAATGGGACTAAAAGCTGGCTCAGGTCTTCCAGGCACTTCCCAGCAGAGTGAGATTGCGGAGCCTCGCTTGTCCAGTGCACCATTTTGTGAGTGCTCTAGGATGGAGTGTGGTTTACTTCAGAAACGTCTGCTCAAGCGTAGGAATGTGTGAGTGAGCAGAGACAAGGCAGGTGGCTGTCAGGGTTGTGCGGGGCTCCTCCCTCTTTTGGGCATGTCCAGACCTCCCTGCTGGGATGTGCATGTCCACCGTGTCCACCGCGGGCCCTGCTGTGAGATCTGTGTCTTGGGTGGCATGGTGAATGTACAGAAGCAGGACAGGGTCCACTGCTCTGTGTCTGCCCCTGCGGCATCCCACGCTCACTCCACCCTGGAGAGGTCGCCTAGCCCACCCCACTTGCTCTCCTCTCCCACGCTATTGCGACCTGTGGTGCAGAATGCCATCCCCCTCACCACTTAATCCAAAGCAAGCAGAAAATGTGAACCATTCCAGGAGCTTGTGGTTGGCAGGGGAAACAGGCGCTGGGAATGGTGGTGCATGCTCCTGAGCTGGCACCCTGGAAGGCCGAAGCAGCAGATCACAAGTTCAAGCCCAGCCAGGAGCACTAGGCAGCTTAGTGAGGTGCTACCTCAATGTGAATATTTAAATGAATAAATAAATAGGCTGCGGATGTAGCTCTGCCTGGAGACCCTGGGATCAGCCCTCTACCAAAGTCAGCCACTGTTTTTAAAAAGTGGCCTTTGTCTATGTTTACATGACCTAACATTTATGTCATCACTCCTTGGCAAGGTGTCTCTGGCATGACAGGGAGCCCCATACCAGCAGCGATGCTCCAGAGAGAAGTGGAGTTGTGACGCTCCCTGTCAAAGCGATATGAAAGTCTGCTGCATAAAAATAGACTTTGTGGGTGTGGATGTGTCCGCGTGTGTGTGTGATTTATAAATGTGAACATGAGTGTATAAACACGTGGGAGTTCATCAGTAGGAATCTCATTTAATTCACGTGTAATATTTTATTTATCCCCTTCTTGAGTACACATACTCAATGTGCCACATATGATCTGCGGACCTGATGTGTGTAAACAGAACTCTCGCTCACAGGGCCCGTCCCCAGGACCGGCAGGCCCTCCGTGTCCACACTGCGCCTTCTCTTTTCTCCATGTCTCCCTTCTTTCTCTAGCTGCACCCTCCCGGCCACTGTGACAGAGATGCAGCTGTGGACTCCCCTGGTCAGTGCCTGCAGCAAGGGAGAGCACGGCCAGCGCTCCTGAACAGCACAGGGCCAGGGTCCTCAGAAGGAGCAAGGGGTGGGCGAGCCCAGAGCGGGCCCTGGCGTTGGTGCAGCCGCCCCAGGCAGCCAGCAAGAGGGAGACGGTGGAGGCCGCTCATGCTCCGAAACCCGCAGCTCCTGCCAGAGCAGCGTTTTTTGTACCTTCGTGTCTTTATTTACTTCTTCTATCACATTTCTCAGTGAAGGGAAGAAACTGGTTTCGATGCCCTCAAAGTGCTGAATTAGAAAACATCACACGGATCTTTGCTGGGTATGTGATTGAGCTTCACGAGGAGCCTGATCCTGACACATGCCGGGCCTTTTCCAGCTTCCTGGTAATTTGAAGCCTCAGCCCCCCGCACAGTGTGTTTGCGGTCAGACTGCATGGGTGGCGCCCAGCATGCAATCACGCGTAGCCATCCGCGTGAGGGCGCGTGGCTCCGGTGCATGCAGGCAGCTGTCCTGTACCCAAGCGCCGGAGGCCGTGGGCGCAGCGGTGTCCTTCCGCGCACCATGCACTCCGTGTGAACGTGCCTTCACCCCAGCCGCCTGCACAAGTGTGCTCGGATCTGAGAGGTGGCACTAGCAGCGCATTGCATTGTTCGCGCGTCCCGATGGACACACGCACCCGAGTGACAAGGCGCTCCTGTAGCGAGGCGCCCTGTCCTTTCCCACACGGGGCTGCCGCCAAGTGCGGTCCTGGAGAGACTAGCGTCCGGGAGATGGCGGCTCTGCTGACACCTGGAGAGCCAACACGGCCACGGCGGGCATCCAGCAGCGCCTCAGTGCTTTTGCGATGGTGGGCTTTCCTCCCTGTGAGGACGCATGCCAATCAGACCTACTTCGTGCAAGGAGGCGCTCACTGCTGCGCCAGCCTGACGGGGACCCTAGTCACCCTCACGCCACTTCCTGTGTTCCCTTGCTTGGCAGTTGGTCTGGCCATCTCCTGGCAGGGAAAATTATAGGCTGGGAGGGAGAGAAGCGTAAGAGATGAGTAAGAGCTGAGACAAACCAGGGCCTATAACAGCCCTCACCAAACACAGAGAGGGGCCACCGATGTTTGCTGTACTCCCTTTCGCTTCACAGAGTTCAGTTTTCTCTCATTAGCTCTCCCCCTGAGTCAGCAGCACACGCATTCCAGGGCAGAGGCAGGGCTTGGAACCTCTGCAGTCTGAGGCTGTGCAGAGCCCAGCTGGGAGACAGGGTCTGCCGCTGTGGCTAGGATCTCCAAGGGGAAGGGCCAGGGTCTCTGCTCAGGGGCACAGAGGTGAAGAAGGAACAAGGCAGCGCTTAGGTTGGAGGCGAACGCGCAAAAGCGAGGGCGCAGCAGAGAGTCTGAGCAAGAGCGGCAGTGTAGGCAGACTCCAGGTGCGCGGAGCGGTGGAAGTGGAAAATGACAGAAAAGCGAGAGCACGAAGAGCCGGTACACTTCTCGGAAGATCTGCACTGCAGGCTGCCTCGCAGCAGGGAGCAGCCTTCCTCAAGTGACCCCCGGTCCCTCCGTCCAGCACAGCCACGCAGACGTGTGCGCGTCACCAGCCCACGCTGCAGGAATCGCCCTCTGCTCTTGGAGAAGCGGGCGCAGAGCTTGAATTTCTGGTTTTCCTCGGAGCGCTTGGGTGTGAACCCATGGCTGTCGCTGAGAGCTGCGTCTCCCACCCTATTTTATTTGATTCTTTATTTCCAGGTAGTGTTTTATTAAGCTGCTCGAATGTCTAGGCTGGGCTTGCACTCCAGCGCCCTTCCTCAGCGGCCCAGGCTGTCCCGATGACAGGCAGAGAGGGCACCCAGCCCGAGTTACATCTTGGTCATTAAGCAACTTCTTCATTGAACTTGCTGGCATTTAATTCAACCTGGAAATACAGGACAAATGGGTAGTGTGTATGTAACTGGATACTGCTGAAATTAGCTTCGAATAAACTTGATTAGGATGGGAACTGAGTTATTTCTTCAGATTATGTCCCAGAGTGCCAACGTCTGAATGTGGGCAGCCTGCCTGGCACAGCACTCCCTGCGTACCAGACACCAGGAAACAGAGCCCAGAGTGCTGGCCTGGGAGGGGCTAATTATGGAAGTAATGCACACAAGCAGTGTGCGCCCCACACTGCAGCCAGGCGTGCAGGAGAAATGCTGGCAGCGAGTCACAGCTTGGAAAGCCCCGAGCCCGTCATGTCCCCTAGAATCCACTCCCAAGTGGCAGAAACAGGCATCACCCAAGACTTGGATGTTCGGGAACTAGGGCGATGGCTGGAGGACAGGTTGTCCGTGCCTGTCCGCCAGCGCCCACCGTGAGGGGCTCCCTGTGCGGCTGTCACTGTGCAGCACCCACTGCCGTGCCAGGAAGTCCCCCAGCCTGCGGGCTGGCAGCCTGGCACAGCCCACGTCCAGACTGAGGCCACTGGATCGCGACAGGAGGAGCAAGATAGTTTCCTCTTCAGTACTTGATGCATTTCAGAAAATGACCCACCAGGATGCGCACAGACCCGCACGGACGTGGTGACCCAGGCACGGAACACTGCGCTTTCTTCTTTTTCATTTTTCTTTTGGCCTTTTAGAGACAGTTTCACAATGCAGTTCAGGCTGGCCTTGAACTCCCAGCGATCCTCCTGCCTCAGCCTCCCAAGTGAGGGGATTACAGGAGTGCGAACATGCCTGGCCCCCACTTGCTAACTCCTCTCAGCTTCCGCCTTGCTTGCCCTTGGAACTTCCAGGCCCAAGGTTTGCGTGAGGAATCTGAGTCACGACTCCAGATGGGAAGCTGCCGTGCCACGTTCGGGGCCAGCAGCCCTGGCCTCCCTTGCTGCTCCTCACCTGGCTCAGCACCTTTCCTCAGGGGCTCCTGAGGATAACGTGAGCGACACGGCTACCGTAGCCACTGCATGCAGGCACCGCCTTTGAAGGCAGTCCTCGCGCTCCGCTGACCAGCGAGCCAGGACTCGCGACTTGGCCTCTGTCTCGTCTGGAGAGCCCCGCTCCCCACTGTGTGAACAGGAAGAAGGTGGCCTGGAGAAGCTGCTGTGACTCGCCAAGAGTCCCTTGACAGGGAGTGCACAGGTGTAGACGCACTAGATGGGTCTACTGAACTTTTTATAAAACATGGATAGTGCGGAGTTGCATTCTGATTTTTCCCGGTATGCATGTATTTTTTCAGTGCAAGGTTTTGAACCCCAAGCCCTCACACTGAGCCACATCTCAGCCCTTTGCACGGCTTCATTGTGAGACAGGGCCTTGCTAAGTTTCCCCAGCTGAGTTCAAAATTTAAGTCCTCCTGTTTCAGCCTCCCAAGATCTGTGACTACAGGCACCCAAACGCTGCCTGGGTCTTCCTTTATTTTTTTACTTTATTATTGTTTTAATGTGTTTGGCACAGCATCTCACTGTGCAGCTGGGACTCACAGTGGCCCCGTCCCAGCCTCCCCAGCATCGGGATTACAGGCGTGTGCCACCATGCCTGGCACAGCACGCCCAGGCCAGCTGGCACAGCAAGTGATCCTGGATCCAACCCGGATCCTCGCACTTACCCAGGCAGGTGCTTAGACCACTGAGCTATCTCCATGGCCTGGGATATTTTAATTTTTTACAAAAGATAGACTTTGCATGTGCGCTAAAACAGACTTGTTAAACATTTAGTTTCTTTAATGATTACGGTTGCTTTAAATAGAATTTTACAGCATTCCCAATTTAACTGTACTATTTACATAATACCTTTTGCAACTAAGCAAAGCGTTTTGATGGTTATCTAGTGGCTTTGAGGCCCAAGCTGATGGACTTCTGCACTGCGCTTCTTCTCAGAGCCCCCTTCTCCCTGAGTGAGCTGGACAAAGGAGCTTGCAGAGTGTGCAAGGCCCGGCAGTGGGAGAGACCAGTGGGCTTCTCCTTGCACCCCAGGCCCAGAGCCACTTGGAGCTCCCAGGAAGCACAGCAAAGGCACCTGCGCAGACGGGCCCAGCTCCTCCAGCACAGGCTCTGGGCACAGTCTCACACCTGCATGTAGTCTGCCTCACTCCATCAGCTTGCACCCGGAGTTCTTGGGCACAACACGCATGTACAGGGAAAAGTGTTGTGCAGTAATGTGCTCTGAGTTATTTATTCTTTAAAAACTTTAATGTTCATTTTGTATGAACTGAAAATGGGTCGCCTCCCTCCTTAGTGCATTTATGCACAACTCCTTCTCTGAAAGCAGATTTTCTTTTACTGGTGACAAAATGGGTTTTCAAGCCAGGGCTTCATGCTGTGCTATTAACGAAGATAATTTATGCAAAGCATGAAGTGTCTTAGTGCGTTCTGTCAGGTTTCAAGTCTTTGTTTAGCTAAATACCTCTGAATCAAACAACCGCACTTCTATGAGGAAAAAGCCTTGGGAAAGGAGAGAAATGCTTCCAGAGCCAGGTGACACCTGCACCCCCCTCCTTAAGCTAGGGCTTCAAATTCTTTGTGAGTTCCCATGGAAATAAATTGTATACATTTTTTGTCAAAATATCAAGTTTTTGTGTGACTTAGCATGTTAAGTATGCAATACACTACTGTAGTATTCACATAACTTTTGATTTTCTATCAAAATAATTGCATACTGCCTAGAAAGAAATCCATCTATATTTACATACAAGTATACAAGCCAGGAATACAGAGAGAGAGAGAGAGAGA
>NW_004524731.1:3680269-3685516 GCF_000260255.1 Octodon degus
GAGAGAGAGAGAGAGAGAGAGAGAGAGACCATGCACAATTTTACTATTTAAAAACAAAAATTTTTGCATGTGCCGCTAAATTTATAGTGCAAATTACGTGGTTTGCACAGTGTAGCTCAGTGTCTTTCAGTTGGGGGGCTGAGCCTTAAGTGTTGCAGTAGTTTAAATCACACAACGTGAACATGAACATTGTGTTTCTCCCATGCAGCCCGCAGTGGGGGTGCCAAGGGCCCGCTGAGCAGGGCTGCCTCCAGGCTTACCCAGAGCCCTGGCTGCAGGCAGGCACACGGGCCCTGAGCACATGGTGTGAGCGCCCAGCACCCCCTCTGCAGCCCTGCCAGCTGAGGGCTGTGTGTGGCGTCTTCCTTCTTTATTCATTCATCCAACTAAGAATTATCACAACTGCAGAGCATGCAGAGCCTAGCAAAATATTTTGGGAAGAAGTAAACAGTAACTAAAAGCAAGCACTGACTGGCTTTACCGATGGACTTCCCATGAGGCAAAGCACTTCCACTCTCCAGAGCAGGCAAAATGCAGGGTGCCACCCTCACTGCTCACACAGTGGACTGCATCGCTGAAGTGCATGTGCCAGCCCCCCCAGGGCACCCAGGCTTCCGCAAGGCCAAAGAACATGCTGGGGGACCCCGCTTCAGACCGACACCACCCAGTACCCACCGCACAGCCCTGCCTGGAGGTCCCAAGTGGCCGCGCCCTCTGCACTTAGCCTTCCTTCTGCACGTAGTAACCCTGCCCTGCAAGAGGACGAGGCACTGTCCTCTACTCCCACCTTTGTTCCGTGCAGCAGCAAGTGCTCTGTACTTTATCCGTGTGTGTTTTGATGCGCAGCAGAAGGTGTCGCCTGCGGTTCTGTACACAGCACGCCTGAGTCACTGAGCCCCCTCCACCCTTAGATCCCTTCCACGGGGCTCTGCAGCACTGCCTTCCTCCTTGCTATCACTTCCGCTTCTTTTGCTCCTTGAATTGTCCATGCACCATCCTCAGCTCCAGACCCAGCAGCTATTTCCGGCCTCTGTCACGGATAGGAAGCTGCCCCTGAGAGGGCTCCCGCCCGCACCCTCCTCATGTGTGAGAGCGACAGGACCACAACTTGACCTCACACCCACTGGGCGACAGCCTGTGCATAGAATCCTCCCCTGGGGGCCTGTGACCACTGGGGCAAATCTCCAGTTGAAAGAGAATGCCGTGTCCCAGCAGAAGGGCCTGACAATGGCCACATCTGCCCTGTGTGCAGAACTCCTTCATCCATGCAAGCTGAAGTGCTCAGCAATGCTGTGCGTATCACCAGAGCCACCTAGCAGGGCCATGACGTGGCCACTGATGCTGCGGCTCGAGCAGGAAGGGGCACTGTCCTTGGTGCCCCTCTCAACCAAGCAGCAATGGCGATGGCTCCCTGCTGGAAGTGCGGGGCTGTCTTGGGGGCCTCCTGGGAATGTGCTGTAACTGTGAGCAATTTCTAAAACTTGCACATTCAGCAGGTGCTGTGGCCTCACCTTGTGGGTTTCTCCCCGAGCTCGTGTGCCCCCGTGGGCCGCTTTGAAGAAGTGAAAGTGCTGTGAGCGGTACGAGAGGAAGGCGGGGGCCTCCTGCCTCTCAACTCGTAGGGATCTGCTCCCCTCTGTCCCCGCCAAGGTCCCGCCTGAACAGCAGGACCTTGGATCAGACCTCTGTCTCCTTAAGCAGTTTTGCAGCGGTTTCTCTCCCCCCGCAGATGCAGACGCACTTTCACATAACTTAGGAAACACCAAGTTTTACTTGCAGTTGGAAAGACTTAAGAATAATCTCCGTTAGGGAAGTGGCTTCTGCAGATGGAAAGTAAGGATTAACGTAATTACTCTCTTCTGTAATTGTAATCACAGTCATATTTTTGGCTATCATCTCAGTACCTGTTGTAAAAATTAGAACGAGTCAATTTACCAAGTGGGTTTTGAAAGAAAAATGAAATTCTCTATAAAGTAGCATTCTAGTTAGCAGCATAATTAACAGTATTAGACCTACTATGACTGACAAACTTATTTCTACCAGGTACTCTTTATTAGCAATGAAGAAAGACAAAATACCTTAGCTACAGTTTTGAGGTGAACTTTGTGCACGATGCTCACCAGCTCCCTACCACAGCGGCAGGAGGAGCTCTGGCTCCTTAGCCCCAGGGAAGACCAAGGTCGCTGACTTCCCAGGCCACTGAGGCCGGGCTCCGGGTGCTGGAGCCCCCTCGGCACGCAGGACGTTGCCGCACGCACAGCCCTGCCTCAGCAGCACAGAGGCCGCCCCTCCTCTGGTGCCAGGGGACCTCAGGCTGCAGGAAGTCAAAGCACGGCGGTTGCTTCTCCCACAGGAGCCACATCAGAGCTTTCTAACTCGGAGCCCTTAAGTCAGGGTATCGATTTTTTTCATTTCCTGAAACGCTTTTGTAGCACCAGGGTGCTGGCCAAATCTGCTCTAGGCTTTGAACCTGCTTAAGAGCTTTAGCTAGGCAAGAACTGAAGAAGAAAAAAACTGTAAGCTTCCCGCACCCAGTGCAGGCCATTGGTGGGAAGCTTGGTAGACAGCTAATCTTCCCCCAGGGCCTGCAGACGGCAGCAGCACTCACTTCCACAATGTTGCACCTGAGTCCTGTGAAGCCAGGACGCAGACGATGGCACAGGCGTGAGAAACAAATGGCGAAAGTTTTCATTCAGTGAGTGTGATTCATGTGGTGGCTTTTTGGCAAGGCGTGTACAAAAGCAGCCACATCTATGGGCACTTGCTGGGGCAAAGCCACAGTTTAACTCCAGGGGTGAAGAGTTGTAAAGTGAAATTTCAGAACTTGTACCATTTAAGGAATTAGAGTATGAAATATTTAGGAATAATTTTAGCAGAATATGCACCAGGCTGCAGGCCAGCAATATAGGTGTAGCTCAGAGAAACTATTTTTAAAACATAAGAAAGGAGGGAGAAAAGGAGAGATAGCCAGGGTCTTGGGAAAGAGGACTCAGTGTCCCTTGTCCCTGTCCACACCCTCTGCAGAACCATGTAAGTTCTTTAATTGGGGTCATGACTTTCATGAAGTCACAAATGAATGGCCTGAGTGGCTTTTGGAGGAATCACATCCTGTTTCAGACTGACGACAGATGGGGGGCTTGCGTCTGGGGCGCTGGCCTGTGTCGGGCCTCTTCTCCAGAGTAGGCAGAAACAGGGGCTCCGGGGTGTGCTGAACTAAGTGTGTGGGCAGCCACAGTGTGCAAGCTGCAGAGGGCTCTGCTGGGGACAAGGACTGGAGTATCGTGCTGAGAAAAAGGCTGCTGCAGACCCCACAGCCCTGGCATTCGGGAGGGACTGACCAGTGCTTTGCATGGCGTCTGCAGCAGAGGGGCTGCCCAGTACACGTGAGCTGTGGTGGGGGTGACTGTCCCTTCAGGATGGGAGCTTGTGCTGGTGTGACCTTAGGACCCTGCCCACTGTTGCCTTGGGAAAAGCTACTGTCCACACTCGGTGCTTATCTTTCCTGTAGCTTCCTGTGTCGGTGAAGTTTAAAGTCGCTTCTCAGGGACTTCCACGTCTCCGCTCCGGCCCACGGCTTGTCTTTCATCCCTTTCTGCCCTGTGGAGAGCAAATCAGGTCTAAATGCTGGGGAGAGAGGCGGGCTCCAGGCATCTCACCAGGGAATCGGCTCACCTGGCCCACTTAGTGCCTCTCACGAGCCAGCATGCCGGCTTGGTTAATGACGATGTTGATTCTGAGTTATTTAAATGGATTGTTCAAGATGTCTTTGTCTCCCGCAAGTTCTGTGATTCAGTATCATTCTCTTACCAGTACAAATATGAACTATAAAAAATTTTGTAGAGGATAAATAATAAAAGTGATTAAACACTATTGAAATCAAAGACAGTGAGTACCTCATGTCTCCTAAACAAATAAATAGATTTCTGTGTACTGCACAGTTTTGCTATCTGAATAAAAGACCTGTGCACAGCCTCATGATGCTCAAGATGGCTTTAGATGTAGTTCATTTTACTTTCTCAGTGAGTTTGTAATCTTTCCTATTTACCTACATGAGACGAAATTTATCATTCTGGTAAGATCCATCTTCTATTTACAAAGATAATTCTCTACACTAATCAAGTTCACGCCACTGAAAACCGTTCTGGCTGCTGGGAAGTCCCACTGTTGTATGGGACAATCCTGGATTCTGAAGGCTCTGAGGAAACGTGGGGTGAGGGCTGCACAGCACATAGGGCTCCTGGAACACCCCCAGCTCCTGTGTGATCTGTTGTAGACAACAGGAGGAGGAGAATCTGCACACTTCTGTGGGAATGCTGAGGAATAAGAACCTGAGAGGGCCAGAGAGATAGCTCAGTGGAGCAAGTGCTTGCCTCACAAGTGCAAGGTCCTGAGTTTGAGCTCTGGCACCACCAAAAAAAGGAAAAAAAAAAGAACTTGAGAAACACTGTTCAGATCTGGCTGTCAGAAAAATTAGAAAACTAAAGTTCAAATTGAAAGTCAAAGAGCTGCCCGATTTAGAAAACTTGTTGCATTCAGTGAATTGCTGTGGAGGAAAGAAACAGAATACACAGATCATTTGGGTATTTGCAAGAGAGAGCTGAAAGCGTAGCCCAGGAGGAGGAATTATTTGGACATTTTTGTCAGGAGACGTGCCCTGAAGCATCCTCAACAAAGATCTTTTTGTTACCCAAACTCTCCCCAGAGGACCCAAGAATATAAGAAAAACACATTAGTGAGTGTGTGGACATAGCTGGAATTCACCAGTGAATACCTTAAAGGCCACTCGTATGTTGTAACCAATCATTGTTCTAATTACAATGCGTGCATGCACAGTGAGCTAAGACAGAGGCTAAGGTGACAAAAGCGTGTGCGTGTATGTGGAGAGAGAGAGAGAGAGAGAGAGAGAGAGAGAGAGAGAGAGAGTCAGTCAGTGTTCAGCAGCAGCAGAATGCAAGGTAGCTCACACACCCACTCACGTCAGTTTCTTATTCAGCCTTGGACAGGAGCGCACCTAGTATTGTTATAAATTTCTATTTTAAGAAATATTTCAGTGGGCAAACATCATTGTTTATGGCACGGTGACACAGATTTGATTATTTTCTTCCACCATCTCTATAAAGGATAAATGTTTAAAAGCAATTTAATATTAGATTTTTATCCTTTTATCTTCCAATATTTTGAGACTTACACAGTGAGTAAATAGTCCACAAAGTTCCCTGTGTCCTCCACTTAGATTTCCCAAGTGCA
>NW_004524731.1:3685616-3692712 GCF_000260255.1 Octodon degus
TCTGAAGTTGTTGAATAAAAGCAGAGATCCACTTTCAAAACCACACATGATTAAAGTCGTATTATTAATGGATTCGGCACCACGATCTGGTTTGCAGACCTCATTGGGACTTCACCAAGCACCTGCAAAAGCATCTTCTGGTGGAATTCCGGGGCGATGCGGCCTTCAGCTGCTGTGTTCCTGTCATTCCCCTCGACACCCTTTACTTCTTTTCTTTATCCGTTTACACTGTTTAGGCGTCCGGCGCACACAGGGAGGCCCCAGCGCGGGTTTCCTGTTTCCTAGTGGTAGCGTTTGCACAGAGTCCTTGGACCTGGCGCGGGTCTCTGCTGGCTCAGGGCAGGGGCCTCAGGTCTGAGGTCTGCGTCAGCAGCCAGCTGACCCTTGGGCTCCCGGGTGAATGGCGTCTCCCGGGGGCGGTGATCTCGAAGCCGCTGTTTTTCTATTTCTATAGGAAGTAAGTCAGTCGCAGCGCGCTGCTTAGGGCCCTGTGAGGAGCTGGTGCTCCTGCAGTCACCCCAGCCCCTCTTGCGGCTGTTTCCCTCGCCCTCTTCCTCCCCCTCTACCTCTCCATCCCCTGAGCCTTTCATTAGGACAGCCTGCCGTCCAGGGAGGTGCTCTACCACCCTAATGTCTGCACTCTCCAGCGTTAGCACCCACGGAGCAAGTTTACTAGAGAAAATCAGTAGGGAGCTGGTGTTCAGAGACGGTGTCCAGACACATTCTGAAGTGTCCTAGTCAACTCTTGGATCTCTTTCAATAAAATAGAACTCCATGAGTCCTGGGATAGCATCCCTTTCGATCCACTGTTGTCAAGGAGAACCTATAATACTCTAAATCCTTTCTATAGTAAAACAAGAAAAGATACCAACATTTTCAGTCATAAATAAGAGATTTTGTCAATGATTTAGTACAAAATATAAAGCAAAGCGAAGCAGCTAGCTTGTTACTGCTCTTAACTGTAGTTTCCTAAGCTTTCCCCACCAGTCTTTCCAACAGGAAGAGGACTGCGGGGGCGGGGCCGCTGTCGGCCGGGAGGGAAACTGCCCGGCCTTGAGGCAACTCAGACAATCTTGCAGAAGAGATGTACGGTTGCTAGTAGTTCATTTTGAAATGCACAGCTCAACCAAAGGGCACACTTGACAGCTGGCTCCTAGATTGCCAGAGCCGTGCAAATGACCCAAGCGCCACTCTCTCTACGTGGGTTTCCTAGTAGGCTGTGCTGTCTGGGGCCAGGGCCCTAGCAGGGCTCAGCCGCGCCCGCCCACCGTTGGCTCTGTCTGCAAGCTCCCGGCTGCAAATGTGCTAAGCGAGTGCAATCCCGTCAGCTGTGTGCACACCGCAATCATAAAGTCGCTGCGATGGAACATAAAGGAGAACAGCTTCTGAAGCCGCGTCCTGGCTGCACGTGGCGACATGTGCAGATCTGAGGGCGTGTGTGCTGTGACACGCACTTCTGTGCTGTGCCCTCCGAGGGTAACAGTTACCTTCTTGGCAACCACTGAACTCTGCCAGCCAGCGGCATCTGAGCGGGTCATGCACGCCGCGGGTGCAAGTCTGGGCCCCTCCTCTCCTCCTGGTGCCCTTCCTGGGCTCAAAGTGTTGGCCACCTTAATGAGGCTGGATGCAGGCGGTTCTGGTCAGTTCTAGAGTCTATGATTTTCCTTGGATCTTTGAAAGGTTTTGAGAAGAGAAGATATTAATTTATTTTGAAAATGTGGAGTAGTCTTTCAACAACCCCTACCTGTGTTCACGGCTATCTTCAGCGACAACGACCATGAAAACTCACTGCGTGACTCAAAGCCTGTACCGCTCTCCTCCTCTTTATTTATTTATATGGCAATTGCCACCTGCACACAGTAGGTCCTTTGGTGCTGATCAAATGCATGAAAAGAATTGTTGATTATTCAAAGCAGATTTATCAATCAACTGCTTTTCCTGGACCAGGATTCTAATAGAATTAAAATCATGGTTCAGCTGAGATCCTATTAAGTTTTCCCTGCAAGGTCATCAGCAAATCTTGCTGTGAAGACTACACTTATCTTAAATCTGCAGACTTAGTGTTGAAACATTACTGAAAAAATAGAAGTGAAAGCAGGCCCGCAGCCTGGAGATTCCTCCCTTGCCCGGGGCATCCTCAGCCAGCTGAGTGCAGGCTCAGGGTCCACTTCAGGCAAATACACCTGCCCCCGCTGTCCACAGGGTCCACTTCAGGCAAATGTGCCTGCCCTCGGAGTCCACAGGAGGAGCTGCCGGAGGTCAGGGATGTGGTAATGGCGGTGGAGTCTCTGGAGAGACATGGCTTGGTATTTGCCTAAACTACAGTCTCTTGAATACTATAAACACCTCAAGTTACATGTAATGCCTAATGCAGTATCCTGCTATATAACTATTTGATATTTTATGTGGCGTAGGGATATGCTGAGAAAAAAATGTATGCATAGTTAGCAGAGCCAGGGTTTTGGGTTCATGTCATTGCCCGTGGTGGAACCCACCTACTGCCTGGGTAGGGCCCCGGGGCACTCCAAGGGCCTGCCTTCAGCGGCCTGAGGTGTGGTGGCTGGTGTGCTCGTGGCGGCAGGACGCTGCTCAGAGCACGGCAGCATCTCCTCCTTCGCGCCTGACTGCTCGGGCACGACCACATGACAGCAGGCAGACCAGCTTCACAAGGAGACGCGCGAGAGCTGAACGCCTCCCCTCTTAGCTCCCTGCTCTAGGACTTGGTCAACACAGTCTCCTGTAAAGCAGACCCATTAACTGTCAAGCATTTGGGAAAATAATGAAGTATTTTGTGGAAATCACTGGAATATAATAAATGGCAGTGTTGTGCCAACGGCAACTTCTCTAAATATCCTGCATATGGACGCGCTTCCCCTCTCATGATCCTGTGTGAGCTGCGGCCTCTCCCCATCTCCCCTCCACTCCACTCTGCTCTCTTCTTCAAGGCCTATAAATCCATTCTCTTTCAAATGAGGAAGTGGCTGGACGAGGTGGGGAGTAAAAGTGTTTCATCTTTTCTCTGACTCACACACACACACACACACACACACGCATACACACGTGTGCGCGCGCGCACACACACACACATCCTAATGTATTATTTTTATGTATTCATTTTAGTAAGAGCAAAATTGAAATGCCTTCTAAAATGCTTTGCATGGTTCGAGAGATTTAATAATAGCTTCAGTTTTCAGATAAGTATATTTTAAAAGTGAATAAAGCAAAGCTGTTTAGATTAATCAATTTAACATGCACTCTAAATCTTGTTTTATCTCATTTTCTGCTTAACAAGCTTTTTGGAGTAAGGGGAGATTAAGGACATTTTACCACAGAGGTGTGTTTTAGGCAAATTTATTACTACACTATGTAATGTACATGTCTAAACCATACGAGTCAGGAAAAAAATACTATCCATTTTTTTCTCTTTAATTTGATATTTGATTCAAGTTTTGAAAACATATTTTCTCCTTATGCTAAATATTAAATATTTTTAAAATTTATTAGTAACCGAAGTGTGGAAAATACATAGCTCTTGTATAAGATTTAATTTATTACTATAAACAAATATATTCTTATTGGAAAAGAGAATTTTTAAAATTCAACCTCAAGAAAACAGTGAGAGCCAGACCTGGTGGTTCACACCCACAACCTCAGCATTTAGGAGGCTGAGGCAGAAGGATCATTGGGAGTTCAAGACCAGCCTGGGCTACAAAGTGAGCTCAAGGTCAGTCAGTGTCACCTGCACAGTGAGGCCCTGTCTCAAAAAGACAAAATGAACAAATAAACATAAAACAGTGTATTTAAATAGTAGTGCCATAAAGCATATATAAATTAACCTAGGATTACTCTTGAAAATACAGCACCTAACTTAACTTAACTTAAAAGACAGAAACATTTATCTTCTGTCTTTGTTCTTACTGGTTTATTATAACCCACTGTCTTGTTTTGTTTTATAAGGGGAAAAAAGTATATTTAGAATTAGCCAGCTGTACTCAGTTTAGATGATCCATCTTTCTTTCTTTCTTTCTTTCTTTCTTTCTTTCTTTCTTTCTTTCTTTCTTTCTTTCATTTTTTGGCAACATCCACTGCATCATAATGGGGAGCCAGTCGAACAGATGCCTTCTGCTCTCCGTCAGGCCTGATTAGGTATTGACCTTGGCAACATGGATGTCATAGAGCTTCTTCACAGCCTGTTTGATTTGGTGCTTATTGGCTGTGACACCCACAATGAACACAAGTGTGCTGTTGTCCTCGATCTTTTTCGTGGCTGACTCTGTGGTCAGGGGGAACTTGATGACAGCACAGTGGTCAGGCTTGTTTCCCCTGGGGGCGCTCTTCCGAGGGTACTTGTGCTGCCTTCAGAGCCACGGTGTCTTGGGACAGCTGTGGAAGGTGGGTGACGTTCGGATCTTCTTTTTGTGGCTGTGGACGCCTTTCAGCTCGGCCTTCTTGGCCTTAAGAGCTTTGGCTTTGGCTTCAGCTTTGGGAGGGGCAGGGCTTCCTTCGTCGCCTCCGGCGCCATCTTTCATCTTGGTGAAAAGGCCTATCACCCACTGTTTTGGTGAGCAGTGAGCCACAAGTTCTGAAGCCACTGGACAGCCGTCTCAAGATTTCTGCCCGAAGTGCCAGACGCCAGCGCGTGTCCGGTGAGGCCTGGCCCTGAAGATCTTTCGCTGAGCTGAACTTTGGCTGCCTGGCATGGCTGATTCCACGAGGGGATTCCATGATGCCATCTGTTGCCTTCCCAGACTTAGTACTAGGTCCCTGCAGGTGGGGATCTCGCCGCAGCGTCTGTGGGTTGTGAGAACCAGATACACTGGAAATGTCACTGCAGGAAGCACATGCTGTAGTCCCAGCAGAGCACCCGGGGGCCTGCCTCTGCCCCTCTCATCAGAAAGCAAATGGGGACAGAGGCATCCGCGGAGACTTGGAGCCACGTTCCTTGGCGCAGCAGGCCTCCTGGAGGATGCGCGGAGCTGGAGGCCGGCCCCCCGGAGGCTTCTGGGAGCTGCCAGCCCTGCCCCAGGCGATCTCGCTGCAGCTGCGGGCTGCTTTCAGCTCCTGACATCTGCGGGATGCGCACCTTAACAAGCGCGCTCTGTTCCAAAACTGGTATTCCAGATTGGGCTGACTAAAATGGACCTGGTTATTTTGATGTCGTGCTTTGATGATTTTGGGCTGAAGGTGCTGGGGAGATAGCTCAGTGGTCTAAGCAACTGCCTGGCAAGCTCAAGGCAGTTTGATCCAGGTTTGATCCCAGGTTTGATCTGGTTACCGCGTGTTGTGCTGGCCACAGGCCATCGGGTGTGTGTGTGGGGGGGTGTGTGCACGCCTATAATCCCAGCACTGGGGAGGCTGAGGCAGGAGGATCACTATGAGTACAAGCTGCATAGGAGACCCTGTACCAAATAAATGAATAAAACATTTTTAAAAAGAGAAATTCGGACTAATGTAATGAAATTAGTGCGCTCTCACTGCCGCATTTCCATTCCAGCTCCTGCCTTTCAGGTTCCATAGCTCCAACTGGGATCTCCAGCCTCCGTTTCCTTCTCCCTTCTTTTCCTCTGATCTGTACAACCTCAACTCCTCTTCCTGGGCACCTCTGTGTGGAGGACCGGGGGCCCTCGTGCGGATCACATGCATCCTGCACATCAGTGCCACCCACCAAGGACTCGGCCTGCCTCAGCTGGCTGCGGGTCCTGGCAAAGGGCTTCGGCGCCCTCCCAGTCCTGCTGCAGTCCACAGCATGAAGCGGGGAGTGGTCCTGCTGCTGCTCTCCCCTTCTTTTTTTCTTTTTCTTTTCTTTTTTTTTTTTTTTTTCTTTTTGTATTTTAGGGAAGGGTCTACAGGGTGCTCAGGGTCTCACTACCAGATCAGACTCATAGGGATCCACCTGTTTACAGCCTCCCAAGAGCTGGGATTATAGGTGCATGCCACCAAGCCCAGTTTCAATTGCATTCTTAGTGTGCCCCAGGGGTGGGGCTGGCACAGCAGGCCCAAGGATCGAACCCCTGACCCTGTGCCTGCTTGTAGGCACTTTAATCCGCTGAGCTATTTGGCCAGCCCTCCCCCTTTTCTAAGTCTTGGGGCGCACAGTTCAGACAAATGATAGTGCTGACTCCACCTCCATCTTCCTGCAAAAGAACTTAGTTGAACAAGCTGATTCTAACTCGATAACAATAAATTTAGGCAGTGAAAAATTCTAAATGATCATCAGCTTAATTGATTGCTATGTCAAAACCATGAGGTTTTTAAGCTAATACTTGTCCAGAAATCCTAGGACAAATAAAGTAAAACTAAGATTCCAACAGGAGGCAAAGGAGAAATCGTGGGGGCCTTCTTTTCCAAGTTACTCCTACTTTGTAGGTCATTTGTTTAGAACCAAAATACAGACGGCAGCCAGGACCTAACGACGTTCCTTATTACCCTCTGGACATTTTTTGTGTCCTTTGTAGCTAAATGCACATGGCCAATGCTCTGCAAAATGTTTGGCTAAGATCACGGGTGGCAGAGCTGCCCACGCGCACAGGCCTCGAACGTCTGTCCAAGAGGAGACGGGGCCAGCGCGCGGAAGCTGAGCGGTGGTGCTCCAGTTGTGCTGTCCTTATGGGGTTGGCCTGATAAATAGTTAATTCCTCTAAACAATAAAATGTTGTATAAAAACACACTCACTCTTCGGATATATTTTAGGCTTTCCAAGAATGCCAACATGAACAAAAACCATTTAATTATAATCACTGCAACTTATTTTTCTGCAAAATGTGTCAGCCTCACAAAAGGAATGAAACCTAGCTGGACTCTTACAATACCTGGTGCTTGGTTTTCTTACTACAAATCCACTTGCGCGCGAGGCCTGGCAGACCCTAAGCAGCAGAGCTCCCGTTCCCAGGCGGGCAGAGGGCAGCACAAGCCCCACTGCTGCAGGTGATGCGAGGACCATGGGCCCAAGGCCCCTCCAGGACAGAGGCACCCAGGCTGTCCCCTCTCAGTGACAAGTTCTCTGTAAAGCAGCATAAAAAGAAACCATGCACTCACAGTGAGATAGTGCTTAAAAATTTTGTGCATTTGCATTTTAAATTTAAAAATGTTAAATTTT
>NW_004524731.1:3692812-3695483 GCF_000260255.1 Octodon degus
TTTTTTGGTGGTACCAGAGATCAAACTCAGGACCTTGTGCTTGCCAGGCAAGCACTTATTTCCACTGAGCTATCTCCCCAGCCCCTGCAATGTTTTAAATGTTTAAACTTTAAGTATTTAAGTATAAGGCAAAACTTGTCACACATGGGAATTACATTTTGCTCCTAAGATTATTATTAGTTCCCTAATAATAATTAAATAATAATTCCCATCCTTGTGCTCCCCATCTGTGGAATCTTTCATCTGCAGACAGGAAGTATGAAGCACACACACATCTGTACTAAACGTGCACAGGTGCCGACGGCCATTGCACTCACTGGCCGTGGTATTGGGCATCTAGGGGTTCTGGAATCTGGGTGCGCTGGGGACCAGCCCTGTCCCCTGGCAGCATCGCACAGAACACACAGGCAACTGTGGCCTGCCGTAGGCACCGACTCTGGCTTTGGACCCTTGGGCTACGGGTCTTGCCAGACCTGAGTGGAGAGTGAACTCATCGCCGTCACCGTCTGGCCCAAGTGTCAGGCCGGCATGTGGGAATTACGTGGCAGCTTGTTGGTGGAGCTTTAGGTTCCAAACTGTCAGTTCACGCAAAAGATGTATACATGGTGAAGCCCAGAAGGTGATTTATTATGGTATTTGTTCCCATAAGGAAAACCTGAAGCATAGAACTCAGCCTGCCCATTCTGCCCTTCATGGACAGAACCCTTTCTTATGGGTAAAGTGACATTGGGCTCAATTTTCATGTTTCCAGGCGCGCTGGCTTGCTTGACCTGGTTAGTGCGTCCAGGGGGCAGACGCGCTTAGAAAGCATCTTCCCTGGTCTAGGAAGTGCAGAGTCCTGAGTTCAATCCCCAGTACAACACACACAAAAAAAAGAGGGGTTGAAGGGAGGGGAGAGGAGGGGACAAGTCAGATGCCAAATAGGTCTCAGACAGGCCCGCGTGCCCTGGGATGAGTGTGGTCATAGCGCAGGTCCACAATGTGCCGATACAAATAATGTGAACAAGATAAAGTACAAGACCCCACCCCCAAGCACAGGGGCAGACTGTGCGCAGGGCACGAAGTCCTAGCTAGGCAGGACTAAGGAGTTTAGAGTGTGCAGCTGCACAGCGGGTTAATAATGCTATTGCTGTTATTTAGAGCAATAATATACTGCTCACTTCAGAAAGCTGGCACAAAGGGTTTGGGACATTTGCCGTGAAGGTAGATGTCTGGGACTGTAGGTAGGTGCAGTCGGACTGCAATGTCACACGGAGCGCATGTGTGTTGGCACATGCAACAGCTCATGACTATTTCCTGTAGGCCAGATAAACATAAATTTAATTAGATAAGGTTAGAAGATATTCGAAAGCATGCCAGAATATTCAAGGACAGCAACTTTCAGCCCTGTCGGTTGCCACGTGTGTTCCTAGTGTGTCCCGTCTCAGGCTGTGTCTGCCCCCCGCAGGGATGGGGGTGTCTGTGTGCGCGCAGCAGGCGCGAGCCGAGTGTGGAGAGCAGCAGGCCGGGTGTCAGCCTGCTCACTTGCACAGAGGAGCTCACTGGTCCAGAGTCCTCGGTCCCTGAGTCACAGCCGGGTACGCTGAGGCCACCACCTCCTGCAGTTTCTCCAGACGCTCAGGAGGGAAGGCCGCCCTCCGCACCAAGTGAGCCCCTGGAATGAGGTGACAAGTGCAGCGGGAGCAGGTCTGTGAGGCGCCGTCTCCTCCTCGCCCAGGCCAGGGCCGGCTGCTCCGCTCCGTTGGGCCCTCTGGGTGGCTTCTCGGGCTCGCCAGCATTCACGCAGTGCTCCTGTTCTTCATCCGGGCTTCACTGAGAAGTAAATCCCCAGTAGGCAGCTACATCTACAGGCAGGTCCTTCACCTCCCTTTGCATTTATGTGCTACTTTTCTAAATAGTAAGCCTCCGCCAATGCACTGGGCTGCCCTGGATGTTGTACCCGATCAGTAATCATAAGGGGTAATATTGTAAATCCAGTTTTACATATTTGAATCATGTTAATAAATTACAAATAAACTAGCAGATATGGAAGGGAAGGGTGTGGAAAAAGAAGTCCGAGGTATGGTGTCCACGCCCCTGCTGCCCTGCATGAGTGCAGCCATCCGTCTCGCCACCTGGGACCAATACAAAGGAGAACTCAAGGGGGCTGGCGGCTGCCAGCGTGGCGCAGGCCTCGCAGCGAGGGCCTGCAGGGCGCCGGACGGGGGTGCTCGGCCGGGTCACAGCCTGGAGCTTTCTTTCCTTTTGATGGCTGTGCTGACGCTCACCCTCTAGAGCCACGCTATTGCTGCACACCCCACACACCCCACAGTTCACTCTACACACCCGCAGCACACCTTGCACACCCGCAGCACACCCCACACACCCGCAGCACACCCCACACACCCCACAGCTCACTCTACACACCCGCAGCACATCTTGCACACCCACAGCACATCTTGCACACCTGCAGCACATCTTGCACACCCTCAGCACACCCCACACACCCTGCAGCGCACCCCTCACACCCACAGCACACCCCACACACCCGCAGCACACCACACACACCCGCAGCACACCCCACACACCCACAGCACACCCCACACACCCCACAGCTCACTCTACACACCTGCAGCACACCTTGCACACCCGCAACACACCCCGCAGCACACCCCACACACCCACAGCACAC
>NW_004524731.1:3695727-3701239 GCF_000260255.1 Octodon degus
CACACCCCACACACCCGCAGCACACCCCACACACACCCACAGCACACCCCACACACCTGCAGCACACCCCGCACACCCACAGCACACCTTACACACCCCGCAGCACACCCCACACACCATGTAGCACACAGCAGCCTCCTACCTGATGGGCCTTTTCTTTCTGCTTCTCTGTTTCTTCCACTTGTTGAAGCAGTACAACAATTTTAGCATGTATATGTCAGAAAGTTGTGGACACGAAGGCCTACCCCGACACAGCGTCCCCACATCTCAGGACTCTTACTGGCAGCAGTGGTCTCTGCCCGCGAGCAACTATGAGCAGCAAAACCGAAAGGCACTGAGCGCAAATGCTAAACTCCCTCATAAAACATCAAGTCGACAAAGCCGAAGTGCTTCAGCAGATATTGATTAAAGTTGACTTTAATTGCATTTTATGTGTGTTGCACATAAAATTACAGATTCATTAATTCCTTGTAACCATTTTCATTCTATAAAATTGCATGCTTTAAATATGTGATAAAATTAGAAATCAATATAGAATAAATGTCAACTATTAAATTAGAAGAAAAGTTCTCTTGCGTTTAATAAATTAAAAATAGAAAATAGTACAAAATGTAATCAATATAATGCAAACTAATTTGTTCAACAAATATTTATACCATCATAGCTAGGAAGGCAGCAAACAAGAAACTGGGGAGCACTGCCCGCTCTCAGGAGCAGCATTCCAGGGGCTCAGAGGACAAGATCAGTGAGCGGAGCAGTGGTGGGGAGCACGAAGCACGAAGGGGCAGCAGGGCGGAGCCGCCAGGCAGGCGGGACAGCAGCTGCCCTTCTAGCGACACAAACAAGGAAAGCGGCAAATGCATAAAATTGTATTTGGAGTGTTGAGCACAGAACAAACCTGAAGACTCACGCCTCGGCACATGCCGGCGCACAACACACAGTCAGTCTAATGTGGATGGGCCAGGAACTGGGTGGTTGAGGACCGAGATAACGAGAAAGGCTTTTCCTCTACACTTCTGTGTCTCTTGCATTGTGTGATTGTGTAAATAATACACATTTCCAAAATTAAAAATACAATGGCTCTAACAGTAAACGTGCCCAAACACTTTCTGTGTCTCACTGCCATCTTGTAACATAATCTCCTGAAGTGCACTGAAGGTACAGTTGCAGGGAGAGTGTCCTGGTGGTGCTTTGGGAGAGCATTCTCCCGACATCGGGTGGTCACCCCTCAGTCTTTCAAGGCTGAGTGGTGCAGCAGGCCATAGAGGAGCACGCAGGGTCTCTGCTATGGGGCCTCCCTGTCTGGTGAGCCCAGCACCAGCTGGAGCACATTCCAGGGGCTTCTGTGTCTATGCTCTGAAGCCTTCTGCATGTCACCCCCAGTGGTAAATGAGCCCACACCTGCTGTGTCCCAGGCCCCGGTGAGTCCCAGAGGGAGGTGTGGCCCTGTGGCTCTGCTTGGGACAACCCAAAAGGCATCACCTCATCACCAGTGGAGGCTGAAGCTGTTCCTGGGGTCCACTTCCCACCTCTCCACAGCCTCCCTCAGGGCCACCACACAACCACGGGAGAGACAAGGAAGGCCTCAAATAAAACCTAGATGTATAACTCAGCAGTTTAAGCCCAGAATAACCACAGAAAGAAAACAGAAAAGACTGTAGAAGAAATAAATGATATGCAGACTTCTATCAACAGAAAATATTAAAAGTTTGCATTGTGGACCTGCGAAATAGCTCAGCGGTTTAAAGCGCCTGCTTAGGCAAGCTAGGCAAGCACACAGGTCTGTGGTTTGATCCCCCGCACCGCATGCCCTGCCATCCACACCCCCAGGGCTGGCTGAGCGGGCCACACACACACACACACACACACACACACAAATCTGCTTTGTAAAGAGTAAGAGAAAACAGGGAAGAATCAAATGAAACCATGAAACAGGAAGCATTGTTACTAATACCACGGAAACACAAAGGACCCTGGGAGACACCTAGAGAAATTGTACACCAACAAATCGGGTGATGTAGAAGAGACAGATATGTTCCGAAAACATACGAGCTGCCGAGCCCCAGCAGACCAACGCCAAGGAGGAGACCGGATCCATAAACAACAGTCCCATCCAGAGTCAGACAGGCTCGGCAGTGAGTTCCACAAAACGCTTAAAGAAGAATCAATACCAGCACTTTTAACACTCTTCCAACAGCCTGAAGCAGGAACATTTCCAAGCTCCTCATGCGACTGACATCACCCACAGACTGGCTCGACAAGGGCGCTCCAGGCGAGAAGCTAAAGAATATGTTCCATGACCTCATACAAAGAAAATCCTCGATAGGCAACAAGTTTTTAAACATGTTAGAAAAAATAAACTCAAAACAGTAGCAGGATACAACATTCACCACAAACACCATTTTCATCTCCATACACTAATCGCGAACTAGTCAAAATTAACTCAGGAAAAAATTCATTTGCCATAACACTAGAAATCACACTGTACTTAAGCCTGAATTCAGTGGAAGAGCTGACAGATGCTTTACTGAATGCTGTGGCATGCAGAAAGCAGCTGCCCCAGCTGGAGCGACGATGGCCCTGTGTGGGCAGAGCGAGCCGTGTGCACTGCTGGAGGATTTGCACACCAGTGGGCGAGTGGTCTGGGGACGGTGCACGGTCCACCACCATCACAGTCAGCCGCACTCAGTACAGAAGGCTGATGTCCGTGCCCTGGAACGTGGTCTGCAGAAACCTTTACTGTTTTGAAAACATGCATCTGTCTTGGGAAGCGGGTCCCAGATCTAGAAAGGAGGGGAAAAGCATGGAGTTTTCCTCACGGCAGCGCTGAGGTCGGAAGAATGGAGCTGCAGCCAGCTACCTATGGAGCAAGGCAAGGCACCCACATGGCTGACTCCAGGCCACTTCTGGATGCCCTGTGGGTTCCTGACAGCAGTCTAGGTGTTGGGGTCCAGGCCCAGCCTTCTCTGTTGCTTCCCCCCACATGGCATAGAGCCAATGACCTTGGTTTCTGAAGCCAGCTGACCTTGGACAAAATCTGCTTAAATTGTGAACCAAATTAAACCTGTCCTCATCTAGATTGTGAGTGTCGGGTGTTGTGTCTCAGAGACAAGAAAGCTGAAGAATCACCTCTAAACCAATAACAGCAACAATATCTTAATAAGAGGAGAGACAGCTTCCATTCTGGATTATTCTCACCTTTAACGAGGCTCCGTTCTGTGGCATGCTCTGTCTGATGTGTATCCCACCTGACCACCTATTAGGAGCTGACAGCTGTCCCCCCTTCTCCGCACCCTGTACTTATACCCAGGAAATCCCTGTTGTCCTCCCCCTGTCTGGGTGATAGCTGCAGAGGCGCCTCACCAGCAGTCTGGACAAGAGGCTGCCCATGGATTAACCAGCTTCTCCTTGAGTTTCTAGTGGTGTTGAAGTTCATTACTAATATTTCAAACATAATTCAGTGTTGACTGTAGGGGTGCGGAGATAGTTCAGTGGCTTAATGCCAAGCTCAAGGTTCCAAGTTCAATTCCTGGTACAAAACAAAAGTTATAGATGTTCACTGTTTTGTCCCAAGCAGATGCCTAAGTGGGGACTTAACTCTCACTGGTAGGAAATTTGGGGAAAACTCATCTTTATGCAGAAGTAAATGTCATGATTATGTATAATGTTATTTTTTTAAAAAATAGTTTCAGAAACTGGTTGTTACTTCCTTGTGTTGGAAGTCAGTTGGTGTGGGTAAGCAGAGCCACAGGCAAAAATGATCTTCACGATATAGAGACTCAGGGTGGTCCTGTGATTGTAATTTTGGGGGGTGTTTGTTTGAGACTTACTCTCGCTGTGTAATTCAGGCTGGCCTCGGACTTTACTATATAGCCCAAGCTGGCCTCTACTGTGTGGTGATCCTCCTGCCTCAGCCTCCCGAGTGCGGGATGATAGGCTCCTACCATCACACCAGCCAGCGATGGGGATTCTGCATGGCATTTGCACGGACATCGCCTGAGCGTGTGCGTGTGGTCTTGACACCATCAGGGAGCCACCATTCCATACTGTTGTGTTCTTTTTGGATCTTGGAGCCAGTGGAGCCCCTCACATCCTACTCATTGCAGTTCGCTGGCACGTCGCCTGCGTGGCGGCATCAGAGAGGTAGAGAAGCTCCTGAGAAGACACTTGGCAAAGCGCGGGGCCGTGTGGCCCACCTGTGCTTGGCCAGCAGCGGCATTTGCACACTAACTGAGCGGTATTAATCCCGGGAACGTCTTGAAATGCTGCAGTCTAGAGCAGCATATCTATCTCGTGCCGTACAGAGTTTCTCTTTAAGTCTAAAACAAATGAAATGTCTAGCTAGATGAATAGTAAAAATATTAACCCTTGGAATGGGCAGTAGGCAATGATAACAAAAATGACATTAAATTTTTAGGTATAGATTTCAGAAATTAAGAGAGCTCTTACTGTGTCCTGCGAAGAACATTAATATTCAGCCAGCGAACGAGAACAGAAGCCCGGTTCTGTGTAACCGTTGCTGTTAGCAAGCTGTTCGCACACAGTGCACCAGAGTGTTACCATCAAGCAAGAACTACCCAGTTTTCCGTGGCAGCTCTTTGCACTCTGGGCATCTACACCTCTACGAGGGGCGCACACCCAGCTCCAGAGCCCGAACGGCAAGTCTAGGGTAGCAAGGCTTTTTGTCCTTCTGTCATTCGCCACTTCCAGAGAGCCCTTGGCCTTGGTCTTCTGAATGCTGGGCTGCTCTTCCCTCCTTGGCAGCAGGAGTTGTCTGATTGCTGAGGCAATGGCTGTTTTCTACCTGCACCTGGGCACCTGTGTGGAATGTGATTTTGTCCTTTACTTTTAAACTGCCTGTTTGTGGCAGGTGGTGGACGAAGAGCCTGCTCACTGAGCCAAATCTCAAGATTTCTTTTGATTTGCTTTGGTGTTGTTGTTGTTTTGTGCTTTTGTTTTTGCTTTTTATGTATTTGATACAGGGTCTCACTATGCGGCTCAGGCTCACAGTGATCCTCTGGTTTTCAGCCTCCCAGTGCTGGGATCAGGATTACGGAGAAGAATGTGCCACCGCTGCCCGGACTCAGTTGCCAGCTCAGTGCATGGGGGTCCAGCATAGCATGTCGTGCTGGGGATTGAACCCCACTCCCTGTGCTCACCTAAGCAGGAGTTTTGTCTGCTGAGATATCTCGCGGGACTTTGATTTGCTTTGAAAGCAGGGTCTCACTAAGTCCTTACGTTTCTCAGGAGGGGCCCAACCTTGTGGTGCTCCTGCCTCAGCCTCCTAGAGTGCTGGGATTAGAGGCATGCGTTCGCACTCTCTCACGCTTGCTCTCTCCCTTTATCTATCTCTCTTTGTCTCTGTCCTTCTTGGTGTCTGTGTCTCTGTTCTCTCTCTCTCCCTCTCTGTCTCCCTCCCTCTCTCTCTCTCTCTCTCTCTCTCTCTCTCTCTCTCTCTCTCTCTGTGTCTCTGTCTGTCTTGGTCTCTATCTCTGTGTCTCTGTCTCTCTCT
>NW_004524731.1:3701399-3726046 GCF_000260255.1 Octodon degus
CTCTCTCTCTCTATTGGTCTCTCTCTGTCTCTGCCTCTCTTGGTCTCTGTGTTTCTGTCCTTCTGTCTGTCTGTCTCACACACACACCCTCTCCTTTTCCGGTGCCGCCTCTTCACTTGGCTGCTCGTGCCCGACCTCTCTCTCCTTCCTGCCTCCTGCCTAACTTTCTCCTGCTCCACTGCGTCTTCCTCACACGTGACCTCGTCTTCGTCCCTGGCTGCTCCTTCTCTCAGTGCCCACGGCCCCTCCCCTGCATGAGCCCGAGGCTGAGGCCGAGTGGCCTGCATCCTCCTGTGCTCTTCCTTCCTGCCGAGGGATCCCATCCCTTTGTGCCCGATTCACAGCTCCTCAGAGCACGATGTGCTGCCGTGTACTTGGGACTGATCGGCCGGGTCACACGGAAGGACAGCTCAGTGTGTTGTTTTGTGTACTCTCAGTGGCATTTTCTGCTGTTTCTGTGTCCCTAAATGTGTGGAAAATCAGTGAGCACAAGACATCGCAGCAGTCGCCTCCCACTGATTAGAAAAGTCAAGGCTGTATTTCTACAATTAAGAAAAAATATAGTCTTTCTCAGAATGGGACTACCGAGTCAGGGGAGGGTCTAAGTCTTCCCCGGCAGCACAGCAGGCAGTGAAAGTCTGCATGTCGCATAACTCCTGCCCTCTCGGTGACGGTCACTGAGCCAGCAAAGCTGTGTGAAGGTCTGAGACAGTCAGGTGGTGGCTGCCTGTGGCAGTTTGAAAAGTGATGATTGCAGAGGGACAGGGGTCGAGGGGACAGTGGGGCTGTCTCTTTCTGGAAGCCGCGGCAAAGGAAAGCAGGGGAAGGCAAGGTTGGTGTCTGCAGCAGGTTGGGGCCGGGGGTTAAGTGGTGGAGTGTGTTGAGAAGTGAGGACTAGGAGGGGCACGTGTTGGGGTGAGGCGACATGTTGGGGCACAGTGGTGGTCAAGGACTACTTGTGAAGCTCAGACCAGCAAGGACTCCTGAGAGCGGGGAGCAGGGAGGGACTTCTGTTGATTACTCACACAGATGAGAGACAGATTGGAGGTAGAGAGACCAGCAGGAGCCCGAGGCCCTTCGGTAGGAAAGAGAACAATAGGAAGATTGGGTGCAAAGACATGTGGAACCCAAGTCAAGGCCCAGGGCGGGGTGTGGATGATTCTGGAATAAGCGTCCAGGAGACGCTGACAGCTTGGCCCAGAGCCTGGCGAGCATGCACGCGCTGCCTTGCAGATGTTCTGGAAACCCTCGCGGTCCTGAGATGGCACCCTGTCTACCCAGAACAGTCACCAAGCACCTTGGCAGCCTGCCACACTCTCACAGACATCTGCAGTGCTACAGTGTCCCCAACAGAGCTGGCCGGGCAGCCCCGAAGGAGCGGGGCTCCGCAGGCTGCCGGCGGGTGCAGCAGAGGCAACTCCACGTCCACACCGATCGGTGTGGTGGGGCAGACAGGCCTGCAGCTGCTGCATGGGCAGCCCCGACATTTTTCCCTTGAAATTCATTTTACCTGACAAAGGTAGAAATTCGGCAGAGATGTACCCATTGCAGGCGCTGTCCAGGAACAAGCTCTGTGCCTAAGTACTCATGCCTGGGAGGAGCCACGACTCTGCAGCACCGCCGGAATCACCACCCATTTGTGTGCCCCTAATGGTGTGAAAAGCGTGTCCCAACACCACACAGGAAATAAATTTTATAATTAGCGATGTCTGTCTGTTTGCTTATAAGCCACAACAGCCTTATATTAAAGCCATCTGTCTTCCGCTGTGAGAGAACCCCAGTCACACATCCCTCATGGCGCCTGCTCCGATGACTGAAGACGTCATCCGAACGCTACTTCTTGGCAAAATTAGTCACATGTTGCTCTGTTCCCTTTAAAACACTATCAGCCTGCCAATCAGGGAGCTTACACTTCGCACATGGGGAGGGACGCGGGCCTCTTGGCCTGTTGCGGTGAGGAGGTGGCGGGGGCTCACTGTTCCATCCGCAACCTCAGTGCCCTGGTGCCCACAGTCAGGGAGCAGAGCAGGGCAAGGCCTCAACGCCACCCAGCTCCTCACCCAGGAGCACAGGAGCTCAGCTCCGGGGACCCTGGCGCTTCGGCCAACTTCACCCAGGGCCCCAACGTCTGCAGAACATGAGGAGCCTGCCATTGCTGGCATTATAAAACCTCTTGCCTTCCTGTACAGCAAAGGTCACCAAAAAGGTGTTTAAAACACAGTCACTGCTGTCTTCATGTTGAGCTTCATCCTCTGCCTCTATTAAGAGTGCGTTGCAGGGAATCATGGGAAACAGCCTTGCATTCCCAGCCTGGCCTGGCTGCAGGGCCTACAACCCTCTGCCTCTCGTCCACAGCCCACAGCACAGTGCAGGATAGCCTTCCTGGGCTTGCAGCCATCCTGTCGCTTGGATTGGGCAGGGTGTACCTGGGATGTATCACAAGCACGGGGCACAATGCCATGGAGCATGGAAGCTTTCATGCCCCGGAGCCCTGGCCTGCAGCCCTTCCCTCTCTATCTCCATCGGCTCCTCCCACCACACCCAGCCTTGTAGGAAAGGGACAGAGGACTCTGGGCAGCACCTGCTCCCAGGGGGGAGCTGCTTGAGGTGGTGCCCACGCAGGCTCTGGTCCTCCCTGGGCTCCTCCTCCTGGGTAGCATAAATGAGAACCAATTCTCGCACTCACAAGAGCCCCTCAGCCTGCTGAAGAAGAGGGAAGATTCTTTGCTGCCACCCAGGGTGGGTGCAGCTGAGCAGAGGGCTGTGCAGAGGTGCCTCGGGCTGCCGGCTCCTAACTGGAGGGTCATTCGGGGTCCAATATGTGCCACGGACTGTGGGGAGGTCAGAGACATCCCGTGCTCCTGTAAGCTGGCCAGGCTGCTGCTCCCTGCAAAGCTGCTGAAGAAATTACTGTAGCTGTAAGAAATCACAGGTCTGTTAGGGCAAGTGCCTCCACATGCCTGGTGTTCACATGGACCACTATAGGTCCTGAGCCAGACGGCCAGAGAGAGAGGCTGACTTGGCTGGGGCCAGCCTGTCGCCAGTGCCCTGCCCACACAGCCTGCTCCTTGCCTGCTCCCAGGTGCTTCCCTCTGTCCTGTCCCAGCAGATCCTGTCATGGTTTTGCACCCTCAGTTTGCCCACCTGTTGCAAAGGCAGAGGGTGACCCTGCTGGAAAAGTGGATGAGGGACAGCGTTCCTTGCAGGCCTGGAGAGCGGTGTGAACACACGCGTGACTCTTCTGAGGGGAACTGACTGACACAGCGCACCCAGGTACATGCACCATCTGAGAGGGCTAAGTGTTGTGGGCCCCACAAGGAAATCCAGTTTTCAATAATGGCTGAAAGCCTGAAGGTCTCCTGAGGCCTGTACACAAGTGTGTCTTAGGAAGGTATCAAAATAATATCCTCGCAACATCCAGGCAGAAATTAAGTTATTGCTTTGGCAAAATTGCCTCCTTGCTGGTGGAAGCCCTGCTGAGTAATTAAAGATAGATTTAAAAAAAAAAAAAAAAAAGCAAAGTTGTTTTTAAAAGGCTCATATTCTGCGGCTCAAAGCAGAGGAGGGACCTCTAGCTATAAAAGTGTCTCCCATGGGTCAGTTCTTACCAGGCCTCGGGTGCCTACAGACCCTAGCTCCTGTGGGTTCACCCCAAACTATGGGCAAATTCTGCACCATGATCCCAGAGAGAAAACAAGCCCAGCCTCCATGTCCTGCTAGGAAAGCGTGTCCCTGCCTGGTGGGAAGCCCAGGCTGGGAAGCTAAGGCCAATTTCTGATCTTGAAATTTTCCCTTCATGACTTATTTAACGTTGCAGAAGTCTTAATAACTCCAAGCGTGGGCTTACACTCAACTTCTCAAATGTTCACACAGGGTGGCTGTCGAGTCACAAGCGCAGGAGAGAGAGATTTCTGAGTTTGTTGCCACTGAGGTTTGAGTCAGAAGACATTTAGGGCTCTGACCCTCGGCGGCCCAAGCTGGGGGCCAGACTTTATCCCCTACAATGGCGGGAGTGCCCGCAGAGTTCTCTGAGGGGGAGATCACAGGCTCGCTCCCCAAAGGTCCTTCCTGGGTCAGCAGACAGCTCCTCTTTGCCTCAGAGGTGTGTGCATGCTGGATGCTCCTTGCAGAGGACAGGAAACCCCACTTGGCGTGTTGCACCTCAGGAGACTAGGAGGCACGTGGCTCCCACGTGCACACAGCAGAGGGGGCAGAGAGCTCGGCGGCCTGCTCCATCCTGGGTAGGCAGGCAGGGGCTCCTGAGCCCCTCTGTACACAGCCACAGACGGCCCCAGCTGTCCCACGGAGCCTGTGCTCAGTCTCCCTAGCGCAAATGAAGGGCTGCTGCATTGTGTCCTGCCCTTGGTCGGGCCTTGTCCCCGAGGCCGGGCTCTGCCAGCCCACGTAGAGATGCACATGGCCAGGGCACTTGGTGCTGAGAAGCAAAAGCCTGCTTACCTCCTCAGACTGGTTACCATGCTCCAGCAGGGGCCTGTCCCTTTTCCCTAAAGTGTTGTCTAGAGCAGGGGTGATGAGCCTACGGCATGGGCTACAGTAACATTCATGGTCACTGAGAGCAGGAGAGGTTTCGCCATCACTGAACTAGAATGTACTAAGAGCTTCTCATTTTCTCTGACAATGCATCAGGAGAAAATTATGAAGAGAATGGTAAATAAAGGTCTAAGTTACCACACCAAGATAACTCAGTATGTATTGGACAACCTTGAATGTTCCGTCAAATCTAATGATTACTTCCATTTTTCCACCAGAAGTAGTCAGCTTTGTATTTGCTGTGTGAGGTCAGACCTGTGGTTCATGTATTGTATATGTCTCCATTAAAAGAGATGATAACGGGGGCCAGTGAGGTAGCTCAGCAGACTAAGTGCCTGCCCAGGCAGATGCAGGCGCAGGGCTCAGTCCCGGCACCAAGCCCCACCGGCCCCACCTCAGGGTGCACTGAGCTGGTGTGCAGCCAGGCTCAATCACGGTCTCAGCACACCCGGGGGCTGGGCAGCACCGCAGGCCAGGGGTCGGACCCTAAGCAGGTGTTTTATTCCACTGAGCTAACTGGCTGGCCCTCTGATGTTCTTTAGTATTATTCTCTTTAAGAAAGAAAAAAGAACTTCCGATTTGATTTGAAACTGTCTCATTGCTGTTTATCAATAAAACTTTGAAAAAAAAATAAAAAAGTAATTGCTGAAGAAAAAGAAAAGAAAGAAAAAAGAAAAAACAGGTTAGTAGGACAGTTATAATATATAATACAGTTATATACAATACACAATGTATAAAACAATACATTGTATATTGTTTGTCTTCATAGACAAACATTCAGAGTAAAAATACAGGCATGATGTCTTGATTATACAATATTAGCACCAATATTTCTTTATGATGAACTAAAAGAAATTGGATATACAACTATCTTGTGTGTATATGTATATGTGTGTGTGTGTGTGTGTGTGTGTGTGTGTGTTCTCTCCTTTTTCCCTTTCATCCTTTCCCCTTCACCCATCACAGTTTTGTCTTTCCTTTTGAAGTTTCTTCCAAATTCACAATACCTCTTGCACATTTTGGATCTTATTTACTTGTTTATTTTCTCACTCAAGTGAGCCAATGTTTGCACTGTGGGTCTGATTTATTTCACTTATGAATGTGATCTTGAGTTGTACCATTTACCTATAAAAGTCTCCAGCCTGTCCTTTGTTGTAGCTGAGCAGTACCCCATTATAGAAGAAAACAATCTTTCTTTTGCATTCCTCAGTTGCTTGGCATCTGGGTTGTTTGCAGGATTTAGTTATGATGTGATGATGGCGGTGGTGGTGCTGCTGCTGCTGTAGCTCAGGCTGGCCTGAGGTCACTGTGAAGCTTAGGCTGGCCTTGAATCCATGGCAATCCTCCTGCTTCAGCCCCGAGTGCTGCGGTTACAGATGTGCACCACCATGCCTGGCTCTTACAGTAGTACTTTTTTTTTCAAAGTTTTATTGATAAACAGCAATGAGACAGTTTCAAATCAAATCAGAAGTACAGTTTCAACAAATAATACACTGCATATATTCTTCTTAGTGGTTAATTGCTCTACAAGATGCGGACTTGAGATCCTATTTACAAACACCATTAGAACAAATCATTCTATTCATTAAGAGAATGCAACTATATATCTATCCCAGCCACTTTGAATACACAGATACAAAATGGACATTCATCGGTATACCCCATTTTTTTAAGTTCCGTTATTGAATATTATAGGTGTGTAAACTCAGCAAAATATTCTAAAAGAGTTCAGAGGTCATAATAGTTTTGGGTCTTCCGCTTTACTGGCAGTGTCAGAAATTATTGACCTGAGTCTCCCACAGCTCAACATAACAGCATGGCTTTACTTCCTATATTTCGTCTTCATACCTTTCTGCTGGATGGTTAAGACCAAGGTAAAGCACGACCTATGCAACAAGAGTTGTAGCTTTTTGGTCTTTTTTTTTTTTTTTTCAGTAGTACTTTTTAATAAGGAGAAGTTTTCACACATCATTATACAAGTTCCATCTCTTCCTAAATTTCTTTTTTGGCATTTTAGTTTGAATACAACATCTTCCCTTAAATCCTTTATTGGGTATCGGGTGCAGTTTATTCCTTCTTTTTTTAAAGATTTTTTTCTCTTGCATTGTTTCTTTTCTTTTTCTTTCTTTTTTTTTTTTTCTGAACCAAGGATTGAACTCAGACCCTTATAAGTCAGGCAAGCACTTATTCTACTGCGCTATCTCCCCAGCCCCTGAAGTTATTAGTTAGTCTACTCATTTTTTTTTCAGTTCCAGGGATTGAACCCGGGACCTTTTGCTGGTCAGGCAGGCGCTTCTACCACTGGGCTATATCCCCAGCTATCTCTTGCTTTCTGAAGCTGTCAGCGTGGCTGCCTCGTGTTTGGTTAAAATGTACTGCCTGTTCCACATCCTGAATGTGCTGAGCACTCTGGTATACTAGAGGATTTGAGTTAGCGTGCTTGTCATCTCTGTTTTTCCGCTTACAACTGGCTGGATTGGAAGCAGATATGTGTTATAGTTTAAGGTTAGACCGTGGCACTTTGTTGTCAAGAAACTCTAATTGAACTTTCCAAAGCCTCTCGCACCTCCCAGCACTGGAGGGAGGGGCCTGAAGCGCGTGGTTGGCGGAGGGAGGCCCGCAGCCGGGGCCTCAGCGGCGCGAGGAGAGCGACGGAGGCTGCGCGACCCTGCTTGCCCACTCGAGCAGGACCGGAAGAAGCAGTGATCCCCGAGATCGTTGCAGATCCTGAAGCGTCTGGAGAGAAATTGGCTTCGGAAAGCGTCAGGCGTGCTTAGGGCGCACTGGCGATTTTGCAGCTGCCGTATTGTACAATCACAATAAAACATTAGATCACTTCAACTGGACCCAAACGGAGAAAGAAGCTTAAACGAGAGACCAAGAGGTCTGGACTCAGCGAGCTTGGAGAGGCCCGAGAAGCGCTCTGAATAGGGAAGGCGGCTGAGACGAGCCTGCCGTGCGCGTGCACCGGGTGAAATCACCGAGCAGGCCCTAAAGCACGGCGCAGGGACAGTCCCAGGCTGCAGGCCTGTTAGCGATGCCAATTCTGTCTTCCTTGCGACAAGCCCCCGAGGAGTGCGACATGCCAGGGCTCCGGGCAGCAGGAGCATGTGCGTGGTGTCAAAGTAGGGCCACCAAGAGAACCCATCCAGCCTAACAAGGCACGGCACTGCACGGGGAACTTAGGCCCCTGCCCGGCCTCCTCCAGCTGTGCGGACACTCACAGGTTCACTTTAGGCGAACAATTCTATTTCTTATGCTGGATTACGGCATCGTGGGTGTTATTAATCCTGCATTTTGCAGAGAGCGCACCCCTCTATGCACACATAAGAGAAGATGATCTAAACGTCTCTTTATCGAGGGGAAAAGTCACATAATGGAGAAGAAAGGACTGACTTTCATGCAAACATGCTATGGACATGTTTGGCGGCTGTTCATCATTCTTGGAATGGTGGAAGGAATCTTTCTCCGTCCCCTGCAAAATTTCAGGGATGTTGCCTCGGGTCCCCACAGCGATTTGGTTGGATCTAGGCTCTGAGGAAAGCAGACACAGAGGCAGTCAGGGTCAGCTCCCACTCGAGGACATGTCATACGTGTAACCCCGCACTTTCTTCATCTACAGGGAATGTTGGGTGTCAGTCTCTGTGCTGTTCGTGTGTGTGTGTGTGTGTGTGTGTGTGTGTGTGTGTGTGTGTGTACTGGGAATTGAACTCAGGACCGTGCATGCTCTGGGAAGGCGCGGTGCCGCTGAGCTAGCTCCCTGGCCCTATGTGTATATTTTGAAATGGTTTTGTCCACTGCTCATGGAAGTGTAATGGCTCTGATACTGCCCGGATACATGTGAGACATGCAGGCTCTCTCTCCACTGCAGAACTACTGCTTTAAAACCTCACTCGAATGAAGTCACTGTGCCATCCCTGGACACACAGGCGAGGCGCTCCGGCGCAGGCCCGCTGCAGCAAACATGCCGGCTGTCTCCAGGATCCTGTGCTCCTCCTGGAAGTAGGCTTGGTCCCATCGCAGTGAAGTTAGGTCTAATTCAAGGTAGAATTTATAATCTATGGGAAACAGAAGAGGATGTTAATATTTGTCATGATTTAGCTGCTGGGATGCACGTTGCATAGTTCTGATGTTCCAGAATACAATGATGCTGGTTCTCCAGAAATATTGGGAGGTTTTTTTCCAATTTTCTTTTTTTCTATTTGTACCTGGCTGCTGCTCACGATGATGGCATTTGTCTGAAGGAGTACATCCACGCATGTGACACACATGGCTGTCTTATTCCTCTTCCTCTCCCAACATACCTCCTCCCAAAGATTAAAGATGCATCGGGTACCTGAATCAAATATTACAGTGAATATAGACACTAATTGTTATAAACATGAACTGAAAATATTAATTACTAAAAGTGGGGACAGGGAATACAGAGATGGAAATATTTTTAAGGAAAGTATTTTTCTGCATATAATATAAGGTGGAACAGATTTGCTAGACCTACAGGAGGCAATCGGCCACTGAGAGTAAGGGATCTCTCTCTGGGAGGCAGAGGCCACTCCCAGACATAGTGGAGACAGGTTCTGGTCCTCCCCAGAGGAGCTGCCAGGCCAGGAATCCAGCTTCAAGTTAAACGAAGAAAGAATAGGGGTGAAGTTGTTAGGGCAATGTGCTATTTGTCCTGTTCAGTTAAAGAATCCCCCAGTCTGGGGCTGGTGAGATAGCTCAGTGGACTGAAGTGCCTGCTTCAGCAAGCTCAGGGACTGCGGTTCGATCCCCACCTCCACATGCCACACCAGCCCCACCCCTCGGGCGGGCTGAGCTGGCCTGAGTCCAAGCATAGTGGTACATGCCTATCATCCCAGCACTGGGGAGGCTGAAAGCAGGAGGATCACCACGAGTCTGAGGTGCGGAGTGAGAACCTGCAACAACCAAATACATAAAAAGGAAAGAATCCCCCAGGCCGGATACTAAGCAAGACTACCAAGGAATTCTGATAGCTTTGAGAAATTGCAATAAAAAGGACAACAAACATAGAGGCTCCAATGTGGACTTAGGTGGGAGGGGTACATCCCTTGACCTTCGTGCTGAGAGGACCCTTCTATTTGCCTTCAGGACCTTGTAACACACATTTTCTAACCTTTCATGCATGCTGGGATCATCTCGTAGGCAGGAAAACTTGCCAAATAGAGGTCCGAACCATGCAGGAAGTAGGTTTCTGCTTGGAAGGGAAAGACATCACAACAGAGAAGAGGAATAACTTACAGGACGACACTTTGGCCACACTAGTGGCAGGCTCATCGCGTCTGTAGGAGAGAATACAATTTCCTGCAATCAGTAATGCCACATCCTGCTTTTTACAACGAATATTTTGCACTGTACACTGAATTATCTCCTTAGCATTAACACTCCAGCCCAGAAGAACTCACATGCCGGAGCATGATCGCTGCCGTCGATCTCGCAGGCTGAGCACAGGTCTCAGGCTCGCTCTGCTGGCGTGCGCTGCAGGCCCGTGGGCTGCGGTAGGGGAAGACAGGCAGAGCAGGCATGACAGCACGTGGGGAGCCTTCACCTGCATTGAAGGTGAGCAGCTGACCCTGTTCAGTCCCCAAATGGTAAGGAGATCTCATGCAGCTGCCCCAAAATGCCGGTGACAAGGTGTCACTCCAATTGGGCAGGTTACGAGGGGCAGATCTGACAGCAGTAAGTGTCAGACCCTGTAGCTAGGGACGAGCCGCCTGGTAGCGGACCAGAAAGGGCAGAGCGGCGTGCGGGCCGGGCCTGCACCTGGGGAAGCTGCGAGTTCTCAGGGAGGGGAGTGTTTACAACTGCGTACGTGCAGCAAAGCCTGGCGTCCTTCTGTCCACAAAGCCACACACACATCTTGTGCACACTGGGAGGCCAGCCAACAGTCCCAAGGACGTTACAGTGCATTGGGGTGTGTGCCCAGGCAGCCAGGTTTCTGGGGGCACCTTTGAACTGGTAGTCACTCAGCCTCATACCGGGCCCTGTAGGTTCAAGTACAGTGCGGCGTCCAAGCCATCACAAACCTCAAAGCACTCCCTGGAGTAGGATGCTGGCATAGCGCTGACATCAAGTCTAAAATCATTCAAATTATTTGATGACATGACACACTATTTTAACTTTTCATGCTGATTCTTGCTTAGTGACATTTCTTCCTTCTAAATGGCAGACTATGCATACAACAGATAATTTTCTCCCTATGTATTAAATAGCGTCCAATTTGTTGTACTTGTCTTGCTCAAATGAAGCCTTGTTTGAGACCACGCCAGCAGTGCTACCTGACTGTCTTCATTTTCTTCAGAAATGCAGTCAGCTTTCTGTGTGGTCATCTTCGGGCTGAAGGCCTGGGGGTGGGCTCGGCGCCGTGAGCGTGTCTGGGCTGGCGGGTGCTCTGTGGCACAGCAGGAAATGCCACACCACAAGGTGACAATGGAAGTGCTCTTCTTCCTTCCTTGCACTGTCTGTGAGTGCATCACTTAACCTTGAGGCAAGCATGTCTGATCTAGGGGTTCGCATGGCCCCTGGGGACTCTCTTGTCCTCTGTGATGAGATTTTCACTTCAAGCCACGTGGCCATGAGCGGTCGCACACACAGCGGCACACACACTTTGTGTGTATTGTACTTCAGATCTCACAATGGTGGCACTGCACTGCTGTGGCCTCTCAAGCTTAAGGGAAAAGGCTGAGGCCACCAAAGGGCACAAACAGATCTGACCAAAGTGGAGATCAGGACACTGTAGACAGTTCTATGAAAGAAATTCTCACAGCAGTCTTTGCTTGGGCATTTTACCGTGGTGCGTAAGCCATAACCCCTCCTGAGATTATGTGCGCATGGTGTTACGTCACAAGCTGAGCACAGACTTCGTCAGCAGAAGGGCTCTTGAGTGTGCTTGGTTCCGGAGGGGCCCAGATACCATGCCGTTGTAGGAAACACTCTTGGGGTGCTCCAGTGTGCTTTCAAGGCACAGAGCCGTCACCTTGACATGCAGCACAGGAGGATGGACTCTTCAGATAGCCAAAGATCAAGATGGATAGAGGCCAGGCAAGGAGATGGTCTTGGTTCCAAGGTGATGCCGCCAAGGGCCATCATTTCAGACTCACAGGCCGTATCCTTGTGGTCTCATTTACTTTATATTTTAAAGTAGTTGAATTTTTAATGCCTCATTTGGTAGTGTTTCACTTATTCCCTGCATGTTCCACCTCCCAGAACCACAGCTGTAAGATTTCCTGTCTCAGGATCCTGGTGCTCCGCAACCTTTTGTGGACTGTTAGTCTTCAAAACTTCTTAATTAGGCAAAGGGTGTGTGTAGGTGTCCGGAAGCAGGGTCACGCTTTTTCCCGCAGGGAGAAATCTGAGTCCTGCAGTGACAGTTTTGGGAGCTGTTGGTGACACCAGCCAGGCTGCAGAACTGGAAGGTCTTCCTCCTGGGACTTAGATGGCATTTTTGCTGTCCCCAAGTGCAGCATTGGCTGAACAGCCCAGGTTCAGTCCTCAGGGGAGCTGCCCCACTGTGGAGCATTGGACCACGTCACCAGCGGCAGCCTGTTCAGCAGAGCCCTCAGTCAGCCTACCATTATTTTTATTTTTGCTCCTCTTTGGTTTTTGTTTTGTTTTGTTTTTCCTTGAGGGGGCAGAGAAGGTATTAAGCAGTTAGGACAGCTTGAAGTGCCCATTCTAGGCGCTTACCTGGCGGGGGCAAAGCCTGAGGCCCCCTTGCTGAGGAGGTGGAGGGGTGGCTCGTGCTGCCAGGACAGTTTGTGCTGTGCACAAGGACTTCAGATGATGTGCATGCTCTTTGAATGAGTGAATTACAAGTGAATAAAAAGTAAAGACAAAAATAAATGAGCAAGTTGGTTAATAAGCACAAAGGCTTAAACTATAAGTAATATATGTTTTAAATTTACTGTAAGAGTGTTCTCTTTGTGAGATTTTGCCAAGTGAAACACGTTGGGGCATTGGCGGGAAAAGTCCCTCCTCATGCAGGAACCTTCTCACCCACCTTTCCCAGGCCGACTTCTTCCCCGGGAAACCCCGCACCTACCCTGGGAACGGACCTCCCTCACTTTTGTCCACTGAGATTTAAGTTCTGTGAACCTGTGATAGTGCGCTAATAGGGACAAAACAAAAATACCTATTATGACACAGTATTCTATTTAGTATATGAGGTAAGAAGTTCTCTGTCCCCCTTGTGTTATAAAACACCAGTACAACCCTAAACCTGAGTCTGCTAAGGAGGCTTGCACCTACGCGTGGAACAGGCCACGCATGGTGGGCAGACTTCTGCTATCAGCCAGGGGCGCGAGTTTTTCTCTTTACTGCCACTTTCCCACTTGCATGTGCGCAGCGCGCGGAGACTAGACTCCCCGTGGCGTGGGTGTGTGTGCGCAGCGCGGCTTCAGTCTTCCCACCCTCTGCCCCTGCTTACTCACGCTCCCATATCTTGGTCCCCTGATGGGTCACTGTAATTAGTCTGTGCTCTCTGTGTGTAGGGAGCAGGGCTGTGTCCGCACTTCTGCGCTGGGGTGAAGGCGTTGTCTTGGTGCTTGCTGAGCTACGCTCTGCCCCGCGGCGGGGGCCTCCGCTCACCTCACCGAGTGCCCCTCGCTGGTAAGCGCCTCCAGAAAGCTGGCCCTGAGCCAAATGCAAGGCTTCCGTCTGCCTCTCCGACTCACCTCTCCTCAGCCTGAGAACTAAGTCACCTAGACAGTGGCCCTTCTTAATGCGAGGAGGCCGCCGCAATGAGGGGATTGATCCGGCAGGTGTGGAAACAATGTCCCTTTGAAGTAGAGCCAGAGCAAATGGGTGCCAACATATCTAAATCAGAGCCTAAATATTTAGCAGCCACATGCTCTTCTAATTGACGGGGGGAGGCAGGAGACACTTCCTCGGCAATTCCTGTTAATCAGGAAGTAATTCATAAGGTTGGAGGCAGGAGAAAGGATCAGTGCCCTTTCCAATTAGACTCTCTTGTTCTCATTAACACCGAAGACTTATTCCAGCCTTCGCGCTGAGCATTTATTTCCCTGTAAATAGATTCATGCAGGCAGCAAATCAATAGGAAGCAGAAAACCTAGGTGAGGGAGACTTGCGGGGCAGGGGTGCGAGTTCAAAATATTTTCCCAGTTAGAAGTTAGATGCACTGGGGAGCGAGCTGCAGGCCTAGCCCTGAGGTCTCACAGGAGGGAAGCACAGTCTCCTTCAGTGGGGTGCTGCTGCTCCGGGGGAGTGACAGCGACAGGGGTGTTGCACTGTCCTGCACTCTGCTGCAGGACCAAGAGAAGTGGAGCAGAATACCCGAAGGGCAGGCATAGGGCGGCAGCACGACAGAGAGGGCCACAGCAGAAGGCTGAGCGGGGCCTAGAGCCTCACACCAGGGCTTCAGCTCCCTCTGCAAGCCGCACTTGCTTTGTGTCTCCTTTGTCGTCTGGAAAGAGAACAAGTCCTCCCAACTGTCAGAGGTGGGCTAAGGTTGTGTCAGAGTCCAGAAGCATGCTGTTTGGGAGATGCCTACAAGAAATGAAAGAAAGTTGTAAGCATTCCCTTACTTTGGCAGTGGCTATTTTCTTTAATGTTAGACAAGAAATTGCAATGTGTGACCCACACTTGAGGGGCTGAGCGAAGCTAGCGCACTGGAAGTACAAGAACTCGGGAAGAGGCAAATGTCCGTCGCTCATGCAGGGCCTCCTCCAGGAACATGGATGCAGGACTCATCTCTTCCAGTGGCGCTTCTGTCAGCTGTGAGGAGAGCGCGGAGCGGACGCCCAACTGTCCAGCAGCGTCCTTGGTCAGACTCGCTTCACCACGCACTGTTCTTCCCGTGTTACTTGGGCGGTGGCTTCGGAACCATCCCCGCAGCGCCCTCCGAGCTGCTGATCCCGCCCACCCGGAAGCCCCGCCCCGCCAGACCTCGGCCCTCTCCCCGCCCCCCGCAGAGTCTGGGGCTGAGAATGTGAAGTCACACCGAGGCGCTGCTGCTGGCCTTGCTCGGGGCTTCGTGCTGCAGCCCCGACCGACCACGGAGCAGGCCTGCCGAGCCCCTGTGCTAGCAGCTTCAACCCTTAAACAGGCGTGCACCCTCGGGACTCTGCAGTCTGGAACTACAAGCCCACCCCGCACTGAGCGAAGCACCGCCCTGCAGAGGAGGCAAATCAAACTAGAGAGGAAACGGTCTTCGTCGGGTGTGTTTGTAGCATGTTTATTATTTTTAAATTTCCCCGAGTACAGACTTCTGGGCGCGCTCAGGGCACTTTGCAGGATGGGGCTGGGCCCAGAGCTTGAATCTGAAGGCCGGAGGGCCGGAGTTCCAAGCAGAGGAGGAGGCGGGCCGGAGATGAGCGCACTCAGAGGCTCCGCCTGCTCAGAGCGGGCAGCCCCCGAGCCTCAGGAGAAAGCAGGCCTGTGCGCAGAGGAGCTCCCCCCGGAGGTGTGTCAGCAGAACTGTGTGGCCGCAGGGCCGTCTGGCAACCTGAGCAAAAGAAGGCCGCTCGCCTTGGGTTTACCACGCGTGACAGCGCGCTCTCTGCTCGCTTTTCCCAGGGACAGGTGCGCGGGCCTCTCGGGCTGCCTGTCCTCCGCGTGTGCTAGCCCTCCGAGGCTCTCAGCTGCATCCACAGCAGATCCCGGCCACTGGTCACACACAAGGGGACCCAAGCTCCTTCGTGACACCAAGACTCGGAAGAGCAGTGCTAACCAGGTGTCTGTGGCCCTGACATATGCAATTCTGTTGTTGAAACTCGATGCCCAGAAAAACGCCTGTTTCTTTTCAGATTGGATCAATCACAAGATTTTTTTGTCTTCTAAGCACAATCAAGTCCTTCCTTGAGAACATGATGCTCTAGTTACCAGAAAAATCTCGCATCAGGTCATTTGATTTATCCTAAAATAAAATCAAACACGATATGGTGACAGTTTAGGGTTGCAGAAAGCGTGCTTGAAATTTCATTGCCTTTGACCTCTAAGCATAGTCCAGTGAGGTTACGGGCGCAACCACACAGCAGCAAGAATCCACCGCAGCAGGCAGTTGCGGGCGCATGTCTCTCCCGTGTCCTTCTGATGCGGGACACGGTGCATAGGGACACATCTATTTCCCACACCCGCCACTCTGTACGCAGGAAGTCTCAGTGCACGCTCTCTCCACACTGCGGCTGGAGGGTTCGGGACTCAGGTGCCCTCTTGGACATCAAGAGACTGCGGGGAAACCAACTGCCAGAGCACCTGTGCCTGCTACATCCAGAAGGAAGAAAAAGCTCTGCCCACAGAGTTGTGGAAGACTGGGCATGGTGCCACTCTGCCCACAGAGTTGTGGAAGTCTGGGCATGGTGCCACTCTGCCCACAGAGTTGTGGAAGTCTGGGCATGGTGCCACTCTGCTTACAGAATTGTGGAAGACTGGGCATGGTGCCACAGCTATAATCCACGTGCTTCGGAGGCAAGTTTGATCTGTGTAGTGAGACCCTGTAGACGCTGTACTAAATACATTTTAAAAACAAAAGAATTATAGAAAGCATTGAATTTGTGAACCAAGGTACCTCTGCGACAGCTAGCTTGTGGGGCATGCTTTTTAGTTTTTAACTGACAAACAAAAAACTAAACATAAAAACTACTCAAATTTGTTTTACTATAACGAAACTCAGCAAGCCACTATTTCATTTTTTAAACCTCTGAAAGTAAGGGCTGTGGCTTTCTGGGAAAGCAACATTTAAGAAACACTTTTTACAGATGATTGTTGTTCAATTTATTTATTTATTTATATTTTTTATTTTAGGAAAGGGTCTACAGGTTGCTCAGGGTCTCACTACTACATCGGACTTGAAGTGATACCCCTGTTTGCAGCCTCCCAAAGCTGGGATTATAGGTGTGCGCCACCACGCCCAGTCTCAATTGCAGGCTCAGTGTGCCCCGAGGGTGGGGCCGGCAAGGCAGGCCCGGGGATCGAAGTCCCAGCCCCTGCGCCTGCTTACAGGCGCTTTAATCCAAGAGCTATTTGGACGGCCCTATTCAATTGAATTTTAGTTGGTTATTATTTATAAATGCATTTTAAGGAAATTTTTCTTTGTTTCTTTTGTAGATAGGGTTTTTCTGTCTTTTGAATGATTGGAATGAAAACATCTAATCTGCTAGAAGTGAAGATTTGGTGATCAGTAAATAAAATGTATAATTGGTATATTAAACTCCTTTATCAGTTGAGTGAAGTTGCATTAATTTTGGCAGCTGGATGGCTCATAAGCATATTTGGTAAACTTTAGTAGAGTGCAATTTAAGTGAGGTAAGTGTTCATTTAAGTAGAAAACTATTGGGGCTGGGGAGATAGCTCAGCGGTCTGAGTGCCTGCCTTGCAAGTGCGAGGTCCCAGGTTCAATGCCCAGCACTGCTTACCATGCTGGCCCTGAAACCAGTGGTGGTGCATGCCTGTGACCCCAGCTCTGGGGAGGCTGGGACAGGAGGACCACAACAAGTCCGAGCTGCATAGCGAGGCCCTGTATCAAGCAAACAATTACATAAATGGAACATGCATGCCATCATGTAGGAATCATAGCTGATACCCACAAGCACTGAAGCTGCGTTGCTCATGCACAAGTGTGAGCTCTTCATGTGGGTGGGCATCTGTGGCGTGCAGGCTGGTGGCCGGGGCCGGATTGGGCTCAGCAGCAGCACCATCTCCATTGCCTCTCGTGGTGCACAATGAGATGAGTGCTTTGTACGACAGAGCACTTGACCCTGCTCGTGTCATGGAGACTTTGTGAGACTCTGCAGCTGGGCCACCATTAGCTCGGCTTTCTCCAGCTGGTGTTCGGCACAGCGAGAGGATGGCGGGGCCAGGGGGCGAGCTCGGCTTTGTTTCCTCTGAGCTAACATGCAATCAGCTCCTAAGTGGTGGTCCTTTGCGGTTAGGCATTTTGCATGGGAGCCTTGTGCGAAGGGAAAGAAACAGAAAAGACACACGGAATGAACAGGGCTTCTCGGCGGAGCTGTCCCCGTGGAGCCACAGTTGTGCCGGGAGGAGCCCGAGTTTTCCTAGAGGGTTGGAATTTGGGTGTATTTAGCTGGAAATCACATCTTGCTTACTGTCCTAAAGACATGCCATGAACTATGTAGGTTTGATATGATATCATTTAATGAGATTCAGCCAGACTTCCTAATTCTGCCTAGGCAAAGGTCATTTGATTTTAGTTTCATGATATTTCTGCAAAACCAAAGCTGTGCTCTATTTTGTAGTCTCTTCTGGGGTCTCCATTCATTTCCTGCCAGAAGTTAGACTTTAGAGTCAGATAGGACTTGCGTCAAGCAGCGACTGTTTTCCTAAGGTCTTCCCTGCCCCCCGAAGCAGTATTTTATTATTTTTTTGTTTGGATAGCTCAGTCCATGCAAAAGCATGGCAGAGGCCTTGGATAGCAAATCCCTTCTTGGTCTAGGAAATCTGTACTGGAATGAGGCAGCCCCCGACCCACAGCCCACTTCTCACCCCACCCCAGCACCGATCCTCCCCCACTGTTTCTGTTTCCTTCCCCAAGAGCCCTCTGTGTACGTCTACCCCAAAGACAGAGCTCACAACTTGGGGTTTATGCTGGTGTCAATGGGGGGCATCAACACAGAGGAGTCTGGGCCTCTTACCTTCTGCCACCCCCATAATGTGTCATGCCAGAGTCCAGAGCAGGGCGGAGGTCTCTCAGGGCAGGTGAAAGAGCACTGGTTTCATGCAGCAGGGCACCCTGTACCCAGCAGACCCCCAGCTGCTTGGGAGCTTGTGGTATTTCAGGGCTGGGGTGCTGACTGCGGTGCTCCGAAGGCCAGCATGGCCTGCCCTGGCACTGGTTTCCAGAGACCTCTGCAGGAGCAGCAATGCGCTCTTACCTGTCAGCAATAGGTGAGACTCTGGGGGGCTATGGAGGTCAGTGCAGGATGCTGGGTGTGCTCAGAAGTTGGTCAGTGCGCTTCCTATCTTTGTCTACTCCAGAGTGGTGACCCGGAGGCAGCAGCCTCCCCTGTGCTAAGGGCTGAGGGCTGGTATGTGTCAATCTGCGGAACTCAGGTGTCAGTGACATGGAGCCACCCGGGGAAGAGGCTGTGCATCAGAACTGGGCTCGAGTCTCCACTTTACTCTCTCTGATCCTTTAGTTTTTTAAATTTATTTTGAGACACAATTTCTGCAAATTGTTCAGGCTGGCCTTGAATTTGTGACCCTTCTGCCTAACCCTTAGCTGTAGCTGGAATTATGTGTAGGCCCCGCCTCATCCACAGCAGCTGTCACCAGAACAAAGATCTCAGAGGTCAGCCAGCTGAGCCTGGGACACATCTGGCCCTGCTCACTGTCAGGGAAGTTCTTGGGAGGTGGAAGCATAGCACAGGTGTGGGAACAGCGTTGCAGAGACTGAGCCTCACAGTCCCATGGCCACTTGTTTTCTGGCCCTGCGTAGAGAAGGATGCCACACTGCTGGCACCATAGGGCATAGCTGGCCGCACCAGCAGGCCAAGGGTTGGCCAGCACAGGCCCCCCACTGAGGCAGGAGGCGTGCTGGCAGGGCCCTGTAACCCCAGTACCCGGCAGGCTGAGACGAGAGCATGGCAAGTTTTACCACAGCCTGCCCAATTTTGTGAACGAACAAGACCCTATCTCAAAATACAAAGTAAAGGACTGGGGACATACACACACCTGGGTTCAATCCCCAGTACAAAATAAAAAAAATAGGTTAAGAAAAATCTTATTGATGGTATTAATGTGGCTGATTGCCCTGCACAGAGCTAATCTATGCCTTGTATCACTTTGTACCTGTCTACAACACAGCAGCATGCTTCACTTGTGTTGACCAAAGCTGTGTCAGAAGAGCCAAGCGCTTTCCTCGTCACCCAAAGTGGAACATTGTGGCCACCTTCCCGGGGAAACCCTCCTACCGACTGGGTTTCAGTCTGTGTAGGTTCTAGCAGTGGGGCTGGGAAGAGCATGAAACGGCATGAGCTCGCATGTGCAATTTGGTGTTTGGGAGGTGTGGAGGGAGGAGCCAGGAGGGCAGGAGACACAGTCGGAGCAATAAGGAGCGCCGCGAGGATGAGCCGCTCCAGCCCGGACAATGGCTGGCCCATGCTCACGTGATGCGTGGCGTCTAGAAATCCTTCCTAGGTTGGGAGAGGCCTCCCTCCCGTAGTCCTCTGAAAGAGACTATCTGGATGTATTTTCACAAGTATTTCCATGGCCAAGAGCAGAAGAAATTTGTATCTCAGCTTGGTTCAAATAATTTATAGCATCCTATGATCGGATATTGTCCTTACAACTACTATACTGGCAGCTTCAAGGTTTTATATTTTCATTTAACAATATAAATGTCACTAAGTGTGCCAATAAATACTGACAAAGCTCTGAAAAGGTCAGATTGATTCTATAACTCACACACCTGTCTGCCTTTAATGGCTTTTCAGGATTCTTGGAGAACCCTATAGAATAAACAGTTTCCCAGGAGGCTAGTTCCATTTCTCTTACACGCACATATTTCCTCATAAAACCCAAGCTAACAAGCTGATTTACTGGGATCTTGTTAGCACAGTGTGCAGCGTGGATCAGTGTGCCTGCTCTGTGTGTGCATCCAGCGCTGTCGTTCCAGGTGTGCACAGGTGCTGCCGAGCGCAGGTGTTGGGTTCAGGCTCGTGTCACTTCAGGTGTGCACAGGCGCTGCCGAGCGCAGGTGTTGGGTTCAGGCTTGCGTGCACACTCCTGGCAGTCCTTCCTGAACAGGGATTGGCTTCATGGGACACACGGACCTGAACACTGAGCTGTGGACCTTGGAGGCCTCACAGGTCAAAGCCCGCGTTTCCCCAAGCCTGCTGCTATGTGAATGCCCATTCTCTGCTCACCCTCAGTAGAAACCCAGTTTTCTTCTCCCCCTATTTGTAAGTGTGGCTATATTTTGAATCCAGGGCATCCCGCAGTCTCCTGCACTGTCCTGTTTCCCAGGGCATGAGCCTCTTCATCCCCCATGAGCAGGTCACCATGTGGACCCGTCCTCTCTCCACTTCCCAGGGCCCCTCTGATGTCAGCAGGAGAGCCCATCGCCACAGGCTGAGCTGCAGCGTCCTTCCTTCGATCTTGGCTAAGGTTCCTGTTGGGCTGTCTTGGCCAGCCTGCTGGGCCATGGCTGGGCCTTTTTTCTTTAGTGGGGTTTGGTCTATGACCAACCTTTATGACCAAACTTAACACTGCTTTGCCTCCCAGCACGGAAGCACTCCTTCCTTGCTGGGCTTGGACAGCTTCACTCCAGCCTTAGGCTCCCACCTCGGCTTCTTGGCCAGAAGCTCTTCTGGAGCTAACCCATCCTCCCCTCCCATGAAATAGCTCTTGTCTCTCCCTGGGCTGTGGCAGGTGGTCTTCATGCCACATTCCATGTCACTCACGTCTGACAGACGGCAGGAGAGCTGGAGTGCTGAGCTCCATGTCCCATGTCTGGCTCCGAGGCCCAATGTCCACCAGCATATGGGACAGCCAGAGGGCCCTGAGGTTGTTGAGTGAATGGAGGAAGCTTTGGAACTCTGTGAAGAGGTCCAGCTCTGTCTGCAGGAAGCTTCACAGGCCCTGCAGGCCCCACAGCTCAGGCTGCAGGCTCTTTCTTCCCATAGCGTGTGTTCTATCTCAGGATAAATCATGGCTGTCTTTAGCTAAAATCACAAAGAACAAAAGAATACAGTGAATGGAAGCTGGACTATGGGCCAGAACCTCAGCAAGGGCAATTCGAAATCTAAGCATCCTATATTTGCATGATTATATTGATTACGTTTCTTTAAAACTTAAGAATCTGTTAATATTCTCAAGTATATTTTCAGAGTACATTAAAATGGTGACTGCTTTGGTGCCCACTTCCCATCCGCAGTCTTTTGCATCTTGGTGCACACTCAGGGGGGCTGAGGCAGGCGATCTGTGCTTTACGTGTGTCCAAGAGCAAGCCCTCAGAAGTGAGTCACTGTGGAATCGAAACCTTTACTCACCGATGGATTCCATGCACGTTAATACCAACCATTAAAAATGCTTTCCAATGTGAGTTAGTCCCGGAGTCGTAAGTGACAGGACACAAGTGCTCACACAGAACCGGGAGCGACCCCAGGGCTGAGCCCTGAGGGCCCAGCCCCAGCCAGTGTGGACTTGCGCTCCTGCACTGGCCCAGTGTAGTGCCGCTGTGTCCTCTGGGACCTCCCTGCATCCCAAAACTGTTTCAGTAAAAAGAATGTCTGTCTGCTATCTGTCTGTCCGTCTGTTTACCTATCTCTCAGTTCACAAACACTTCTGTCAGTTTAGCTCACAAAAAATGTGTTCGGCAGTTCTGCTTTGACTCTTAAGCCACACTTCAGGTGACAACGCCACTTTCTCCACCCGAACACAAGTGTGGCATCTTTCCCAACATGGTAAAGCAAATTGAGCACATCAGCTTCACACGTTCACAACCAAGGCATGCATATATATATACATTTCATACAAACTAAAGTAAATATCAGTGCCACATGGAAATGAGTTATGGCTTTTCAAGTTAATATAGCATGATGCAATCTTTTGTTTTTATTCTTAAAAGAAAATAGCAAATAGTAAGACAAAAAAGCCAAAGACAAACATTAGAAATGATACAGAATTTCAATAAACAAAATCATAGGAATTCAACAATGATTTTCATATTTCCTATTGTTATCTTCAAATTATTCGTTCTGATTACTAGATATAAGCTTGAAAAAATGGCCAAAAAAGTTGTAAAGAGGGCCCTTCCATTAAAAAGGAAAGAGAAAAAAATATAAGCAACAATTTCTCCTTTCAATAGGCCAGCAGAAATCAGCAGCACAATTATGCAAGTTGTCCTGTGTAAAAAAGAAAGAGAAAAAGAAATATATATGTATATAAGCAATCTTTTTCATAATAAACACAGATGTCGGGAGCCAGGGAAGTAACTCAGTAGAATAAGCACTTCCCTGGCAAGTGCAAGGGCCTGAGTTCAATCCCTGGTACCACAAAAAAATGGGCGGAGAAAAAACACACACACATATATAGATTTTGTATGTTAAGTGGAACACAGTTTGAATTAGCTGTGGGAAATACATAGAAGAGAAACAGGACCTGTTAAATAATTACCTAGCAGAAAACACATCTCGGGCCGGGGAGATGGCTCAGTGGCATAAGCGCTTCCCTGGCAAGTGCAAGGGCCTGAGTTCAAGCCCCAGTTCTGAAAAAAAAGAAAAGAAAGCACATCTCAAGCCACCTGAGCTCTGGTCCGTTAGTGCATCCCATGATGATGGTAAAGCTGCAGGAACACGGAGTCAGCTGTGCTAAATTCCCGCCGCACTTCGCTGTCGGGGCAGTCTTTGCCTCTGGAAGCCTCACACAGAAGCCGAGATTTCTTTGGAGTGAGCGCTAATGTGTTTAGTAAATTATGGCCCTCAAGTCTATCTGACTTATTATGTGCTTATACTTTAAAGACATTGTGTATGAAAATCAACTACTTTCACAGTCTTGGTTGTTACATGTATTTATTTCTTCTCTACAAGATTTTTTAAATGAAACTGTGTAGTGTAATTTTAAAACTGCTGTCTCCCTATAGATTTCAATCTAGCCCTCCCAAGCCATAAAAATAGCATACCATGATACAGCATACCCGATTAATAAAAGTCTATGTAAATAAATTCTCGCACCGATAATTAGAGTTGTTGAATGCTGCCTTAAAGGCATTCATGATTATGTGACTATGATTTAGCAGTTAAACTGGATATAAAAACCTCAGGCTTCAATCTGAAGAGAGGCTGTTGTGCCCTGCACTCCCCATAAACCCAGCCTGAAACGGTGCTGTATTGTTCCCCGGAGATCTCGCGTTCATGGACGTCCTGCGGAGTTCTAGGTAACTGTGTTTCTTCCGTTAGCACTTCCGCCTCTCGCAAGAAGACATAAGGTGGGAAACGTTTGAGTTTCCCTTTGGCCTCGCCTGCCCAGCGCTCCAGCTCCGAGCGCTGAGCTTAGACATGACGGTGCATCATTTTCCTTCATCATTATTTGTACCAAAAATTCTTAGGAAATTCGTATGGAAAGCAGTCACAGAGAACTTATGTCCGTGTCTATAAAATGTTTTTAGGATTCCTGTGAACATAGCAGAATAAATGTGAATTTTCCCAAAGTGGAAATTCGCGAAGCTTCAGGATCGAGATGTTTTCCCAGAAGCGCCCGGCTGCACTCGCGGCGCCGTGAACCCCGACACAGGGCAGCCACCCCGCTGGCAGCAGCAGCACCCGTCGGTGGCACCTCTTTTGCCAAGCACAGAAGTCGCCTGTGAAGGCAGCTCGGAGCCCGTGTGCGGGCTCGCCCCGCAGGGTAGCTGTGTTTTCTCCCAAAGCGCACGCACGTGGGTGTGCCCCTGCCGTCGCTGTTTTATGTTCTGGGGCTCATCCGTGGCTTATGTACACTGCTGGTGCACTTGCCCGATTTCTGGTTGCGAACGGTGCACGTGGTGCCGCTGTGGGCATCCCGGCCTTATCCTGGTGAGCTCCTGTTATGTGTGATACATGTGCGGCAAGGGACTGGTACAGCTAGAAAAGGCATTGCCTATAGGACCGTATGTCCCTACTGGCGAGGGAGCGTAACAGCTTATGAGGATAATCTTTTTTTAAATAATTTTATTGAGAAATAAAAAGCCTTGAGAGTTTCAAAACAGGTTAGTAGGCCAGTTACAATAATTAATACATTGCATATTGTTGTCTTTGTAGTAGTTAGTCATAGTTTAAGAGGTAGACATGATATCCTGTCTAAACACTATTAGTACAAATCTTGTCACTGAACTATGAGAAAGTAGCTATGCTAAATATTTTGTGTGTGTATATACTATAAAATGGTCCTTCATTTAGATCCCCTTTTTTGGTTACTTTTGTCAGAGATGGGTATTCCATTGCAGTTCAAATATTGCAGGTGTGTGAATTCAGCAAAGGAATCCAATATTGTCCAGTAGTCCATAAGAGTAGTGGGTTATCCGCAGGGCTGGCCATGTCAGAGGTCGTTGACTTGAATAACCTGATCACAATACCACGACAATGAGATTCCCAGCCGTTTTCTGTGACCCCAACAGCGCTGGATGC
>NW_004524731.1:3726591-3729961 GCF_000260255.1 Octodon degus
TCCTGTCACCTCTTTCAACTTCCGCGTGCAACGGAGAAGCCGATTTGTGCAGGATTCAATCTGGTGTGTTCTTTTCCCAGACACTGCTATGTCGTCCACTTCTTGCCTCTGTAGTAGCTGCTGAGGATCTGTCTGTTTACTCGCTTCTCATGGACCTAATTACTGAATTTCTAGCATAGAGCAAGGTACCTTAAGACCCAGCTTTGTTTACCTACAAAGTTGCTTTTCATTTATTGACATTAGATTTCTCTATTTCTACAGAGATTTTGAATTTTCTTTTGAGTTTTCTCAAATAAAGACCGACTGGACTTGGGCTGAGATTGGGCATTGTTCACATCTGAGATATCTTCAGTATTGTCGCTTTTATAATGTTGTGTCTTCCAATGCACGAACGTGACGTATGTCTGCATTTCTTTAGGTCTAGAACTTTGCTCTTTAATATTTGCACATTTACCACGTTAAATTTTTACATATTTAAGTTTGTTCAGAGGCTTTTAGGGTTTTTCTGAAATATTAAGTGATGGCACACACCAGTAGTCCCAGCATTCCAGAGGCTGGAGCAGAAGGGTGATGAACTCGGGGCCAACCTGAGCCACACCCCAAGCTCCAGGCTGCCCCGGAATGCTCCGGGAGATGGTGTCTCACAGAACAAACAAAGTAAAACACGAACAAGGCAAGAAAAGCACTGGCTTCTTGTTCACTTTCTAATTTCTTGTTGTGAGTTGTTGGTACTGAAAACTGCAGCTGGCTCTTCCTTCCTTCATTTTACGTCCTATGTCATACTTGCTGCATAACAGCGTATTGACTATTAAGGGTCAACTGAAAAGGCCTATAAGAAATTACAAGCAAAGAGATACTATCGCCAGTCTTTAGGTTGTTGTCAAGACTGTCGGACCTGCCCACCCTCCACTGCGATGGCTGGCTACGGCTGCTCCACCTGCAAGCGCAGCCCTGCTGTCGTGACCAGAGGCTGTCAGAGCTGAGGTCTACCTGAAGGCGCTGCTCTTGTGGGGCCTCCCCACACAGAAGCCGCTGGTGCTGGCACTTCTGCTCCATGAATCATGCATCCTCGACTATTGTAGCAACAACACAAACCTAAGACCATCACTTGAGAGAAAAATACTTTTTCATGAGACTTACTTTAAAGCACTAGCTGCAGCATGGTACTCAAGATGCACGCTTCCATGAAAGAGCTCGAGCAGAGGACTTGGAAAATTCATGCACGAAGATTTCTTCCTCCTGAGAGTCCTATGAAAGGCGGAGGAGCGTGGAGGTCCTGGACCTCAAGGGCTGAGCCAGGAATCAGGCAGCTGCCCTGTGAGTGCTACTGCACTCCGACAGCCTGGGACTGAAACACCGGCACGGTGGAGAGGAAGGAACTGCATCCACACTGAACGTGCTTGGATTGTTCTTTGTTGAGGGCACAACGGCCGCTGCTTGCACAGCATTTCCATTCAGCATTGAGAAAATCGACTGTGTTGTCCCCGCATCGGCTGGGCACTGCCACTTGCTGGTATGTCAGGTGGGTCATCGAGGCAAAAGTCCTCTCTGGTGCTGACCCTTGCTCTGCTTCTGGCCCCTGGGGAGTGAGCAGCTTCACTCTGCCTTGCCCTTCCACCATGAGACCCAGCAAATCATGGATCCTGTCCTCCGAAACTACGAGCCCAGTGAACCTAGTTCTCTGAAGCCATGGGCGAGGAAGTGGACTCCTGCAGTGAAGTGTCCCAAGCAATCGCAGAGCGTCAGGAGTGCATGTGAGAGTGCTGGAAGGCTGCACGCCAGGCTGCGCCATCGTGAGCAAGGCTCAGGTGTGCATGCGTGCTGAAGGCCATGTGGTGCTGGAGCCAGTGTCCCATGTGTGCCCACATAGACGGCATCTCTCTGCTGAAAGAAAACCGGTTCTGTCTAGTCCTGGAAGTATTCAGTGAAGTCGCCTTGCATGTGGAAACCTGGGGAAATTAATTTTGTCTGCAATTGTAAGGAAGGCAAGCAAAGTAGGCGTGTATCTTGAGAATCAAAATGTCCCCTGACCTCACGCCCCTCGCCCTGCTAACACTGCCCCAGTGACACCTCAGCCTTCATCTGTGTGTCAGACTGGCAGAGTGCTCGCCAGAGTCCACGTTTGGGGGAGGCAAGTGGAAGGCCACACAGGGTTATGCTGGCTGGAGGACCTTCTCTGTGTCTTAGGCGAAGGCAGCTCTGATAGACATGCATATACGGTGACGGTGACAGCTTTCTCCACCTGCTCCCATCAGCGAGTTCTAGGTCCACGTCCACTATGCCGTGGTGGAAGGTGCTAGAAGTCAGGCTGGGGTCCTGCAGTGTGCTGGCTAGGTTGGCAGTCCTAATGCTTTCAAAAGTAGGTTTTATATTCTGACAGAATTGACACTTTTAAAACCTTCACACACACACACACACACACACATACACACACACACACACACACACATCTGAACTAAAAGCAACACTAATATACAGTGAAATCTGCTCTATTCCATATAGCACAGATTTTCTGTGTAGCCCAAGGATTCGTGTTGCACATTGTCCTGAAATACTGGTTACCCAAACAGAAAGAGAAGTTTGCTCTTCATCTTTGAATAAACAGATGGACAGAAAAGCATCCCGTCTGAGTACCTGTGTTGCTGGTAAGGTGATGACTGAGGACACTGGCCACATACAGTGCAAAGGGGTGGGAAGGCGCCTGTCGGGCTCGCCGTGCTGTCCTCTGCCACAGTGCTTCCGCAGGCCTGGACGTGTGGCCGGCACTGTGCTGCACGCCAGCCACTGCTCCCTCCACACTGTTTCCTTCTGTAGCCACAGGCGAGGCCTTCTCATCCATTCCTGGGAACACTCCAGTCCTCGCCAACTGCCCATCCCTGTGCCCTGATGTTTGGTTTGGCCTTGAACAGCTCCTCTCTGTGTAAGTCTCCTCTGCAAAGCATGTCCCAGAACAGTAGCGACAGGGCAGAGGACGACGGGAGGACACAGGCTGAGGTAAAGGCAGTGGCAGCCAGCAGGCAGCTCTCCTTGGTCACAGCAGTTGAGGTTTCCATTTCCACGGAGCTGGGGGTGGCAAACACTTGTAGGAGCTGTTCCAGATTCTTGGCTGTCAGTCCTCTTCAGAGTCTATCAAATGGTGCTGATCAGATGAAAGCCTTCCAAGTTTTATTCATGACTGCTAACCAAAGTCAGAATTATTTTTATTTTTATTTTATTTTTTTTTCAAATGACTTAGATTTAATCATAGGAAGCAAACTAAATGGAAAGCTTACAATAGAGAAGAATTACATGTCAGTGCTTTCTGCAAACTGAGCTGGGACAGAGAGGGACTGGGGGCTGCCCCTCAACCTGATCCCTTCCAAACAAAGAC
>NW_004524731.1:3731381-3740445 GCF_000260255.1 Octodon degus
TGTGGTCCCATCTCCAACCTCTTCATCTTGTGTCCTGCTAATTTCAATCATTGACTTGGCTGCTGGATGCTGGACTTGAATCTCTCGAAGAATGGCATTGCCATCATTGGTCATCACGATACCTCCCATTGGATCCAAAAGCATCTTCATCATGGACTTGGGTCCCAAACATGTTCGAATGATATCTGCAATAGTCCTAGCAGCATTGATGTTTCCAGATTGAACTTTTCTTCCAGATTCACGCTTTGTATTCTGGCTGAGCACGAGCACTGGACGGTGGCCCATCATGGCGGCGCGTTGCAGAGCCAGGTACTACCCAGAGGAGAGGGAACCGGCAGAATCTTCTCCAGAATTATTTTTATTAATACGAGCCCTACATGATATTTTAAGTTAATTTAATATACTATGTTAATATGGGCGTCAATGTGAAGTCACACCTACTAATCTCTGTTTCTCCTTACACAATCATTACATAAACCATCCCTGCCGCGTGCTAGAGCCTTACTCAAGAGAAAGTAGAGGTCCTGTTGGATCAAGTGCACGAGCGCATTCCAAAAACCTGGGTTGTGCTTTGCGACCTCTGTGAACCCCGCTGCCCAATCAGCAAAGAACCGAGCGGAGAGAAGTCTGGAGACAGACTACCGACCCGCAGCCCATTCATCAGAATCTTTACTGATGAATTATATCACCGTGGCTTAGACATAGATGTCCGTCTAAGGCCCTGTGCGTGCACAGCTGGGACTTTGGGGGAGGAGTGACTGGGTCACCTCGGTGACGCTGGATTTCTCCGCGGAGTTTGCGGCTGGATGTGACTTTTGGAGGCGGATGAAAGTCTTCTAAGTTTTATTCATGACTGCTAACCAAAGTCAGGATTATTTTTATTAATATGAGCCCTACATGATATTTTAAGTTAATTTAATATACTATGTTAATATGAGCGTCAATGTGAAGTCACACCCACTAATTCTCTGTGTCTCCTTACACAGTCATTACATAAACCACACCAGCCGCGTGCTAGAGCACCTCTACTTTCTCTCGGAGCCTTGGGGCGGGGCCTCGAGGGGCGGAGCCGGGAAGTGTGTGTGTCACCCCACACCCCCACTTCCTGCTGCCCTCCCTGCCTGGCGCCCTTGCTGCTCTGTGGCGCCCTCTGCCGCGCGACTTGAGGTGGAGCTAGCAGCCTGAGCTGAAACTCTCCAAGCCATGACCCAAAGTCAGTTTCTCCTTCCTTAAATTGTGGGTGCGGAGCACCGTGTGTCAGCAACAACAGCAGTGAGACACACATCAGTGTCGATACTCACGGGAAATCTTTAGGGCCCTCCTATAGAAAGAAATACAGAGCGGTATCCCCCAGGCCCTGAGGGATACGTCATCTTCAATAACTACCCAGGGCCAGACTGTACCTAAACAATATTATAGTGGCCATCGGGAACTCTGAAGTGCGTGGTCCCTGCTTCCTCACTATTTAAAAATTTTGAAGAAGAAGAACGCTAAGTGCATTGATTCAGACCTAGGGTGGACTCTGCGGCGTGCTGTCATTCAATGATCAGCAGCTTTTACAAATCAACATGTGTCACTAGTTTTTCCCGTTATTCCTTCCTTTTATAACTGTTAAAAATATTTAAGAAATCTAATGAACATAAAGAAAATGGTTATAGGTAAATATCAAAATACAAGTTTAATATGGAAAATTGATACCAAATAATATAACATGAACCAGATATATATTGGAGAGCGAAACCCTGAAACGTACGGCCCTCGTGATTTAGGGCTGCGCCGCCACATTCCCGCTGGCCGTGCTCTGAGCGGAAGCTCGGCCACGACCTCGCCTCTCCCAGCCGCGGTGCGCCGTGCCTCAGTGTTCCTACAGAGCACCCTCCACCCACACCCTGCGCAAGCGCTGACCAGAGACTGGGCTCGATCGCAGGCCCTTCCCGTGGCTGCCTGCGTCCCAGCAGCGGGGAGAGTGCCCGCAGTGCCCCTTAGCGGCGCTTCAGCCAGGGGAGCAGCAGAACCCCGGGCCGGCCCTGGAGGCAGCAGAGCAGCTCCTGCTCCTTCTGCACAGCCGTCGTGCTCCAAACGGTCTGCAGCATTTCGTGGCCCTCCTGCTTGTCTCCAGCCTTCCTGCCCACAGTCCGAGCGTCCCATTCTGTGTCACCCTGCGGGCTGTGCATGTCCCCTGGGGCTCGTTCCCACAAGTCCCTCTCCTCGTGCTCGGCCCTTCGGTGACTGGGCTCGCCCAGCCTGGCTGCGGAACATTCCGTCTCCCTGAGGTGTGGCCCTGCGGGGGATCTCCCTCCTGCCTGGCCCCTGTGGTGGGACCTCAGCGTCGATGCCGGGTCCCGGGCCCTCCCATGCACTGCTGGCGTCGCAACAGGCTCAGCGCGGCGCCTCCTGCCGCCCTTGTCTGCGAGTGGCCATGCTCATCCTCTGAAATCGGCTTCTCCCCCCATTTGCGGGCTTACTGCCTTCGGGAACCCTGCAGCGTGGCCTCCACGGAGGCAGCCGCGGCAGCGGTGCTTGGGCGTGGTTGCTCTGTGAGGCGCCGCAGGGAGGAGCGCAGCAGCCCTTCCGGAAGCTCGGGGCTGAGCTGAGCTCGAAGGATTGCGCCTGCGGGGATCGCCCTCCTGCACGGTGCTTGTGGGGGGCCCTGTGAGCAGACGCCGTGGCGGCCACTGTCTGAGGGCAGCGTGGGCACGTGCAGTGACAGCCAGTGCCTAGGGCAGCTTCGCACAAGCCTGTGAAGAGGCACCTGCCCACGCCTCACTTTCATGGCTTCTGACTGCTAAATTTAATCTGGAGATAAACTCTACCACAGCTGTAGGACACAATTTGAAGGAAGCCTTTAGCCTCCCTCCCCCAAGATGACTGCGCTGAGCCATGTTGAGTAAGATTAGACAGCCTGGGGTTCCAACCACAAGGTCCCCAAGGGGCCACGGAGCGCCATCCCATGCAGGTGAAGTCAGTCTGCTCCCCAGCCCTTCCCCGCTTGCAGGAGAGAGGCAGTCGGGTGTCTGGTTCTGAAGTCTACATAAACTCACTGGCAGCGGGTAGTAGTGACAGACACCCTTGGTGGGAAGAGAGGGCTTCTCTGATGGGTCCTGAGGGCTCAGTGGCAGTGCAGCAAGGGTGGCATATGACAGGGCGGGAGGGCCTCAGCAGAGCTGAACCCACGGAGACTGGCTCCAAGGCGACAGGTCTCCAAACACACCCAACCTGCCTGTGTGGGCCCTGAGACTGGGGCTTTCTACTTGAAGAATCTAGAGTCAGATCCCTCCGTCCAAGATCAGTGATCCCCATGCCCTCAGCCAGTCAGGCTTCAATAAATCATTCTTCCTCCAGATACTCAGAACCTGCAAAGACAGGCTCAGCCTGGATGACATGCAGTCTCTGAGGCAGCAGGCAAACCCTCAGCACCGCCCCTCCCACCCTGGCCAGCCCAATGTCCCCACACCAGGGCTATGCTGGTTCCACCACCTGGTTTCCCAGAGTCCCTGACACCTGTGGCTTTTGATGGAGGAGGGGGTTTGAGCAAAGGACAGGTGGAAGGATTTAACCCTGAGAGCAAACATTGGGCAAAAGGCAGATGAAGAAAATGAAATTATGAATGTTCTTCCACCAGAGACATTCTGGAACTAGAAGCGCTCAATCCTTAAAAGTCTTCCTCTAAATAACTGGCACACCTCACCAACTGGGCACCATGCCACACACACATTCATCTCTCTTTTCTGAGCTTTTCATCTGCAGAATGGGCCTGGGATGATGCTAGATAGCTAGGCCATTTGGGCAGCTTGTGGTACGCAGTGTGGGGACGTTTCCACCAGTAATGCCAGCAGAACTGCAAGTGAACACAGAAGCAGTAAGGCTGACTGGGGCCCAGCACGTTCACTCACAGCCAGACTCATTCACAGAAAAAAAAAGTGTGGCCTCGGAATTACGTGAACCACGCCCATCTCCACGGGCATCCATGCAGGCAGCTGCAGTGCGGGACGAGGGAAGCAGCCACCGGGAGAGGACAGCAGGGAAGAGGAGGAGCTGACCTGCTGCAGGTTGTCCTGAGCCTGTCTGTGGCACGCTCAGTGGAGAGACAGAGGCGGTTGCTGAGGGAGAGTGTGTGCAGAGGCACGCGGTCTCCATCCCACCCTCCTCCATGACAGGCAGGGCTTCTTTTTGAGAGCTGCAGTCTGCGGTCGCGGCCCATCGCAGATTCATTACCAGCGTGGCGCTTCCCCTCCGACACATCTCCTGCTTAATCTCTACGCCCTCTGCCCTGGAGTCCCAGCTGTCAGACCTAAAGCAAAAACATGGAGGGCAAGTTTACCTACACGAAAATGATTGATCGCCGGCCTGCTTGAAAAAGAGAAAAAATGACAAGCTGAGAAAAGTTTGTGTCATGTACAATCTGAAATTGGAGAGTAAACTTTTTAGTAAATAATTTCAAAGAACAAATAGTAATAAGCCAGAAAACTAAGACAACTTAAAATCAGGCATTCCTACCAAGGGCGGTATAAATGCTTGCTAAGCCTATTGAAGACGTTTGAGCTCACCGTAATGCAGGCTGTGAAGGGGCAACGAGAACACTGCTGCGGTGACCCGTTGTTCAAGGAAAGACACACTACGGATAAGAAAGAGTGTTTTCTCAGATACTACTAGTTGGCATGTGGTATTGGAGATCAAATGTGAGCTTGCCAGGCAGACAGGCACGTAAGCCCCTGGGCTGTCTCCCTGGTCCTTTTTGGTTTTTTAAACAGAATTAAAAAGAGTAAAAGAAATAATTAGAAACAATTCAATATTTCACTAAGTAAAATGATAGGAATTCAAAATACTTAATTGTTTTCTTCCTCCTTTTTAATTTTTCATAAATTTTTGACCAATTTTACATGTTTATATCTGGTAACCTGAACAACTAATTTGAAGACAATAATATGCAGTATAATTATGATTTTTGAATTCCTGACCTTTTGTTTAGTGAGCTACTAGCTGGACTAGAAATTAGTGGAACTATGTCGGAGAGTATTCGCTTTACTAAACGCTGGTAGCCAGTGCTCATCATTTACTGGCTTAAGTCCTTGGTGACCCTTTTGAAAGGGATTGTGCATTTGCATTAGAGGGCAGCGAGAGGGTGCCGAGGAAATGTTTATTTCTAGTATAAAATAAGAAACCTGCTAGTAGAAAAGCTGTTAGATAAGCAGAATATAGCCATACATGGGATATTATTTAGATGTACAGGCAAAATAAAGTTTATGTCTATTAAAATTGAAAAAAATAAGACATATTGGATGAAAAATTGTGTTTAGAATATAAAGTAGAGCTTCCCACTGTTTAAGTGCCTACAGTATTCTCAGCATGCACTGAGAACACGGCTAGAGAACAGAATACCGGACTCATAGCTGGATGACACGTAGGACTACGGAAGGTGGCACTGGTGATGTTTCTTTTCTCTTTCTTTGCATTTTATGACAAAAGTGTGACGCTATATGACCTGAGAGGTTAAATTAATGTGTGTTGGTGTGTGACCAGAGAAAAGCCCAGGACTTCAGCCGAGGGGCACGCGTAGGAATTGCCCTCAGAGTCTCTCTAATATTCAGGTAAATGAAAACCAAATGCAATTGGTGCATTTGGATGTCCTGCTAGGAAAGGGTTGGCGCCAGCTTTCTGGAGAGCGATGTGGTCCTGCCCAGTGAAGGGCAGCTTCCTCCAGTACCCTGCCTCAGTTACTTTTTACTCATTGCTGGGACAGAATACCTGACACCTAGAATTAATATCAGACACTCAGGCACTCATAAGCCTGTTCCCAGATACAGCAAAACACAGCACTCTGGCTAAAATGTCACTTTGGTATCCGAAGTAATTCACAAAGCCCCACTGTGCCAAGAGTGGCTACTCATTCAGCTTGCTAAGAGAAAGCAGCCATGAAGTTGGTGACTTTCCAGCTCAGACTGCAGAGGAAGTAGAGAAGGATGTTTTCTCTCCCATTCATTCCTATTGGAACTGAGGGGAAAACACGTTCCAAGCATCTAGGTTTCCAAGAAGAGCTGATTGTTTCTGCTCCATGATTTGTGTTTCTAGGTGTGAGTTCTGAACGGAGAACAGCCAGCTAAGGAAGCAAAGGCTTATTTACCTCACAGTTAGTGGAGGTTTCAGTCCCTACTCGGCTGGCTCCAAGGCACAGTGGCATGTGGCAGAGGCCAGCAGCTCATGGAGGTGGAAAACAGCAAAGAGCAAGACACAGTAAGCGTGTCATGTGGCAGGTGAGAAAGACCAGAGGAGGGCACCCAGGCTTCTGGTGACATGGGGTGAGGATAAGTGTGACAGCGGGTGAAGCTGCGGTTTCTAGCCAGCCTCTCTCCTCTCCTCACATCAGAATGCAGGTTACCCACCCCGGGATGGGTGTAGCACTCACACTCATAGTCACAGCATTGGAAAAGGTGAATTGGAAAAGCATGGATTAATGACAAGCTCTAGAAGCCACCCAATGGCTGCATAAGACTTTGGGGGACACCGAGACATAAACTGTAACATGTCCCCAGCTATTGCAACTCCAAGCAGGAAACGTGCAAACAAGCAAGGAGCTGAATGGAAGAGGGGGCTCGGGCTGAAGCTCACCTGGAGGGGAGTGGACACTTGCTGTGGGTCACCAGGGAGGAGGCTGCACAGTCGGACGGCAAGTGGTGTATAATGAGCTCAGACAATTGAATAAGCAGTTCCTCTGCTCTTTTCATTTTGGCCAAAGAGAGACCTGTTTCTGGGAAACATGGATTACATGAAGATGCTGTGTGGTTGTCTGCTGTCATCTACCTTTTCCTGAGGATGTGTTTCATTAGAGAGTAGCTGTGACTGCCTCAGCCCAGGGCGTGCACTCCGCATGCTGATAAGGAGATTTCTGGGTCTTATTTATCTGAACCTTTCCCCCTTGAAGTGTACTCTCTTTATGGTCTCAGGATTCTGGGTTGTTTTGCCTGGCCACCCCGGGCACTGGCTCACCTGCCACCCCAGGCACTGACAGTCTTCTACTGGGAGTGCTTGTGTCTCCACTAAGCATGACATTAGCAGGGCTCTCAGGACCAAGGGGTGCGCAGTGTGACTGAAGCTTCCACAGTGAATTCCTGAGGGTATTGCCTGGCACCCAGTCTGGGAAATCTTGTGTCTGCCACATTGGTGCACCCGAGCACCACGGGTGGCACATGGTGCCCATGGCATCACTCACACCCAAGCCCTCACTCCAGCCTCAGTTTCCAGTGCTGCTGGGACACAGAGCTTCTCAGATTGGCTCTAGCATGGTGAAGTCTTTGCTTTCTCTGGCTATTGTTATCTAATGTGTTTTAAGTTGAAATTATTACTGGACAAACAACTTAGAATCAAGGCATCCCACAGGAAATCACAAAGGGCTGTGAAGCCACCAGAGCCCAAGACCTAACTGTCCTCCAGGGAGAACTATAGTCACAGCCATGGCGAGAAACACTTCAGAAACCAGGTGTGAAAGATCAACACAGCAGGTAGGCTACGTAGCACTCTGACTCTGTCTTAGGTACATCCTGATGTAAGCGTGTCATGTGGCAGGTGAGAAAGACCAGAGGAGGGCACCCAGGCTTCTGGTGACATGGGGTGAGGATAAGTGTGACAGCGGGTGCAGAGGACGTGGCCCAGTGCTAGGGCTGCAGAGGCAGCAGCAGCAAGCCCAAGGCGCAGACCTCAGACAGGAGGCGCAGGTGCTGTGGGACGATGCAGTGTGCCTCCCTCCCGCCACTGTGCCTTTGAGAGCGGGATGTGCAGCTAGTGCTGAGCCGGAGGCTGAGGGCTGACAGGCTGCAGCCTCAAGCTACTGTGCTGCAGGAGGCAGTCATGTCACAGCGGAGGCTGCAGGGTCACCAGTGAGGGGCAACAATCACCATGGAGCTGGAGCGGAGGGCAGGGTAGGCTGGCGTGTTGGCTGTGGGTGTGATCGGGTTCACAGACACCAAGAGGGAACCATGAGCTGGCATGCTGCTGGGGAGAGTGGGAGAGAGAAGAAAGTCCAGAGGACTAGGATTCTGGCCTTGACAACAGGAGGACCAGCCTGTGGCCCTCAGTGGGGCGGGCTGCTGAGGACAAGCGGGAGTAGAAATGGTGCAAAGGGGCTCCTGGAGCCGCAACCTGAGCTCCACCCCAGGTGCCCAGGAAGACAGGACAGGATGGCCCTGCGTGTGTGAATCCAGGTCACAAGAGAGGTCAGTCTCAAGTCAGCACTGTGAACTGCTGGTGGGTGACAGAGGCCTCGTGCCCATCGGGGCAGACCAATATGGCTCCACGTGGCCAGCCCACACAGCACTGTCACTGTTCACACACAGCTCCCAGCTGCTCCATGTGGTGACCAGAAGAGATGAGGAAAGGAGGACCCTCGCAGGCCATGAGTGGGTGGGCTGCGGGCCCTGGGAATGCAGCCCCGATGCTGCCCTCCTCGCCTAGGTGTCATGAGGGCATGCTCAGCTGCTGCTGGGGATACGGCCAGCACAAACAGCTAGGAGAACTGAGGTGCTCTCTCCATGGGAGGTCGGGGTGCATCCGAGGAGTCATGGAGTGGGCTGGGGCCTCATCCAGGCTTGAGCAAGGAGGGGCTGGCACGTGGGAACTCTGAGTGCCCTGCGGTCACGTGAACAGTGGCAGAAGGCGTAGGGAGCCTTGCTCTAAGGGCCTCACAGGAGAGAGTGGAGTGGGTGCACAAACTCAGGGCCTTGGGACTAGGCCATTGGTCTCAACTTCAACCCTGGAAACAGAAGCCTGGTGTTTGGGGGATTCTGGGGCATAACTGCAGCTTGGGGAACAGCCATCAATGTCCGTGGAGGCCCTGCAAGTTCATGCTTCCCTGGGCCCAGCCCAACCCCTGCGTGAGCATCTGCAGCACCAACAGGAGGAGAGTGGGAACCGGCAGGCTTCTGGGTGTGGGGGCATCCACAGGACAGGAACTTCAGAGACAGAAATGTCCTCTTTAGGGAGCATGGCTCAGCCACACCTGTGAAATGCTAGTTCTCTCTCTCTCTCATTCTCTCTCTCTCTCTCTCTCTCTCTCTCTCTCTCTCTCTCTCTC
>NW_004524731.1:3740545-3779074 GCF_000260255.1 Octodon degus
CACACACACACACACACACACACACACACACAATGCATGCCAATTAAATGCAAGTGAAGCCCCTCCAGTTCCTGGACAGCCATCCAGAGGACCATGGTAAGGGAACCGCATGGCGCCTGTGCCTTCTCCAGCAGGCAGCCCTACCCTTCCCTGCAGCTCCGTTGGCCTTTAGGGTGGAGTCACCGAGAAATGTCGTTAATAGGTCATTGTGAATGAAGTTCAGATGTGGCAAAGCATCAGAACTAGGAGCAATGGCTCACTCCTTCAGGCTTGGATTTGCTTGTAGCCGAGAACCAGAGCCTTAATGGAATGTCTTCCATGTAGGCATTAGCGTTTACATATGGAGCAGTATGATCCTTATTTGGAAGAAATCTCATGCATTGAATTTTTTAAAAAAGCATTTCACTTGCTTTCCAAAGGTATTAGCATGCTTTATGGGGAAGATTTGTCTCAGCAATGTGTCTATCGGAGATGGTAACATTCCTTTTCGTTTTTATCATTTTAATTACATTTCCAGACATGAAGGAAACACAAGGAGTTAATTAATGTAATGTTGATACTGTTCGTAGCTATTACTATTTAAAGATACACTAGCATGTGTGTCTCGAGCTCAATTTTGCCACTTGGAAGAACAAAGTTATGCAAAATTAAAGTTTGTCTCAGGGCAAAGTAAGGATCACCTTGTGAGCAGGATCAGTCTGTCCGCAATCAGTGCTATGCAAGTAGACGTCCTGCTTTGCTTTTCTCTCTGTTAGAGCCCAAACCATGCATGGCGCCTGGTTGCATAAGCTCTGATTTGTTCGTGGAGCCTGAATAAGCAGGTACGGTCCGCGGCGTCCCCGCCCAGCCTCGCCCGGCTCCCTCTGCTTCCAGTGCAAGGGCAGCTTACTCCCATTGCTCCCTCTGATGTCACCACCCTTCTTTCTGATTTCCTGGCCTTGCTGGGGTCTCCAGGACTTGCATCTCGGCCCCATAGCCTAACTCTGATGAGATCCAGGGCTTGGAAGCAGGCGTCCACGGCCAGGCCTGACATGGTCCTGGAAGTGTGTTGGAGATGGCCCTCTAAACGCTCCGCCCATGTCATCCTCATGGCTGTCCCAAGAGATGCCAGAAGCAGTTATTTATTGTCCAAATTCTATAGGCAGGTGGCCCCTGGGTGATGAACGCTTATTGCCATTGCATGAGAAAGGAGCAGTGCAGGTGTCACAGGGGATGGTGTTCAGGCCACAAGCCAGGTGGAAGGACGGGTGGGGGAGCTGGTAGGAGCAGGGTGAGGCAAGCGATCCGAACAGCATGCCTGGCACATGCCGGGGGGTGGGCGCGGAGCACGTCACCTTGCAAGTCAGAAACACAGCCAGGCCTTGCTCCACGACCACATGACATGAACAAACTCAGGCGAGAAAGCCAGCGGGAGGGCAGGGATCGCCACTGTTCCATTGGAGGAGAGGTGGCTGGGCAGGTGCAGTGCCACTCCATCTACAGAGTGCGCCACTCCCTGCACTGCCACCTGACCAACAGGACACCTCTAGGACAGTTTCTGCACAGCCAGATAAGGATAGAATTTGAAGAGCTACAAACTATCTACTTGATGGCACTGACGCCCAGGAGTCTTCTTACGGTGGAGAGGGAGGTGGAATCACGCATCCCGAGGAGAGGCCACTGTCACCAACCACAGGCGCCTGGCCCCTGTGTGCCTCCTTTATTCTCTCCGGTGTCCTCTTTTTCTCTTGAGTGTTCTTTTCCCACTTCTTCCTTCACACTTTGCCCATTAGACGCGCATTTACTGGAGCACTGATTTCCAAGCCCTCGCACCCTCTCATGGGCTGGTTTGGCAAGGACTGGCTCAGCAAAGCGATTACGGTCCCCAAGAAGCTGGTCTGCACAGCCGTCTGCGAGCTTGTGTAGGCAGGCGGGCTTCTGAGTCACCACGCATCTGAGGGTTAGCAGATTCCCTGCAGCTTGGAAGGAAAATACGTAAATGGTGAGAAACAATTGAAAGAACTTCAAAATTAAAGCCAAACACTGTGGGTTAATTTTTATAAGCAGGTCCCAAAGGAGCCGTTTCCGTGTTGCTACTCCCTTGCTCAGTAACTCAAAGGTCTGAAAACTGTTTATTTCCATCACTTCCACTTAATAAATTTTCTACCTATCTAGAGTTCAGCAACAGCAAAACAAATCAGACCATTGTAGCTCTGGAAATCATTTTCCACAACATCCTGCAGGATACACATGCATCTCTGAGGCATTATGCGACTATTTCAAAGTACAGGAAGTGGGGAAAATTAAACTATTTGTCTAAGTCCCTGCTTCCTTCTTTGTTCAAGTCACAAGCATTTTGCACCAAAAATGGAAGGATTATGAAATTGCAAATTGCAAAACTATAAAAAAGTTTTTATCTAGCTCTAGTTTAACATTTGAAACAAAAGAGATTTTGAAGTCAGAGACTCACACAGTACTTATTTTTTCATTTAGCAAATAAGAGAGCTGTGTGGGCACTTGCGTCAGAACATGTGAACTACTGTGTCCCAAAGCGAGGGTGGAGGCACAGACGCCGAGGCTTGCCTTTAGCTTCCGACCGCCGGCCTGTGAAATGACCTAACAAGCGCTGCTCTCTCAGTGCCGTGCCCCCACTCCACACTCATGTGCTGGGACCTAATAGCCAGTGTAACACTCTTGGGGCAGGGTTCATGTCCAGGGAAGTGAAGACATCATGAAGCCCCCCCCCATGGATGGGGGTGGGGCCCTTGGGAGAGGCTGGCTCCCCAAGCTTACACACTGGCAAGTGCTGTCCGTGGAGTATGCCAGGAAAACTCCACAGACACTGACCCTGCTGCTGCCTTAACCTTGGGTTCCCAGCCTCAATAAGTGAACTGTAAAACTCTGGTGTTCATAAAGTATCCAGTGTTAAAAATTTTTTAGAGCAGCCCAGATATCCCAAGGCACCATATTTATTATCCCCATCACAACCAAAGGATTCTGTAACTGGTGCCCGGGAGACAATGCCATTGTGATGAGCAGAGGCCTTCTCCACTGAGCCTCCTCGCTGGGGAGACAGGCGTGCCCTCCCCATGCCTTTGGCTTGGATTCCTGCATGGAAAATCACTGTGAACACTACACAGAGATGCTAGATGCATCAGGTCACCCCACAACTGTAGAGACACAAGAACTAGTACAACCTAATTCTTGCTTCCATAAAACATCCGCAACACAGTGCATTGTGTAGGAGGGAACAGACTCAAGCTCTGGGAAAGGTGAACCTTGAGCTCTGGAGAGAGAAGGATATGGGAATGAGAAGTACCCTGTGGTTATTCTAGAAGAGGATAAGGAAAGGCAGGTGCGAACAATCCAGAAGGTGCCAACGGCCAGGGCACCAAAAAGGAAGAGGCTGGAAGAGCAGGGGAGCATCCTTGGGGGCTGAATGGGGGAAAGTGACAGAAAAGCGTGACTCCAGGAAGGGCCAGGAGGCATCAGATTCTCTCTGGGATGGTGCATACCAGCTGGGTTAAGGTCAGGACCATCAAGATTTGGAAGAGGTTGCAAGGCCTGATCTAGTGCTGCCTCAGCAGAAGATGATGGGGAATTGGATTGAACCCATGCCACAGGAATTAAACAGTTGAAAAGATGTAGTCTATGGTGACCTTTCACAAAGAGCAGAGCAAATGAGAAGGGGAATCCATGTTTGGCCAATCAAGATGGGACAGACGCTGCTTAAATTGGCTTTCAGTGCTGCATGACATCAGAAAGAAAAAGCGATAACCCGGGGGTGAGGACTCGCTTGGGAGGCCTCTGGAATCTGTGGACACCCTGCCTGCAGGAAGAAGTTCCCACTTTGCGTTTTCTTCACCTCAACTGGACATTGGATACAGGTGCTTTGCAGGCTACATCTGCTGTCAGCTCCACCTAGAGCCGATGTGGGGGTCACTCTGCGCCAAGGGGAACCTTCGGGAGCTCCTTTTACTGCTGGAATCTAAGAGAGAGCTCTCCCCAGAACCTACAAGCAGAGGAGGGAAGTGCACATGGCTCATAAAGGGAATATGAGGTCACTTCAGCTGGCAGGCCAGCACCCCTATGAGCCACTTCCAAGAAGCCCTGAGAAGTACAAAGCCCAGCTTCCTCCCAGGGGCGCACAGGTTCAAACCACAGCCGCAAAAGAAGCTCAAAGCTGTGGCTTCCTAAAGGACACCGGTTGACCTGCGGAGCCTCTCGCCCCTCATCAGATGCAGTTTCCCAGCTGGGCTCCTGTTCTCCACAGCAATGCTTCCAGGCCGAACAGCTCGAGCCTCACCAGGGAAAGTGCCTCCAACCAAGACAGAGGAGGGTGGCAGAGGCTCGCACAGGAGGCTGGAGAGCTCTGCCTGTCCCTGGCGCAGCAGCATGCACGAGATGCAGTCGAAAGTTGGGCAATCCTTTCGTGCTAAGAAATAGGAGAAGAGCTGTGGAGGAACCAAGGGCGATCGTGGAAGCGTGTGGTGTGGAGAGCACAGAGCCTTTGCTTCTTCTGGGAAAGCAGCGCAGACAAGGAAGAGCTCTGCTGGCCCTGGCACGGGGGCCCTGAGTGTGCGGCCTGCCTCCTGGCTCCTAGCTTGGGCTACGGGCCCCTCATCTGATTATTTGGAGGGTGTATCAAGTAAATCTATCTTTAGATAAGGCAGTCCCATTGGGCTGCCGGGCTTTGCTCAGTGGGGCTGGAGGGGCTCCAGAGCCTTTCCTGACGGGAGCACGTGCCGGAAGAGCATACGGTCTGAGGCCTGATGTCAGGGCCAGTGGCAGGTGGCACCTCGCTGTCCAGACCGTCTGGCTTGGGATGCTGGCTCTGCACAGAGGTGCGGTGTCTTCCTGTGTCTCACCCACTCAGGCATCTAGACCTCACCAGCCTTCTATGAAAACAAAAACAATAATAAATATAGTGATCATTTTTCAGGTTTCTGATGACCATTGAAGGAAATAACCAGCTTTTCTCCATTTGCCCATGGTGAATGCAAAATGGCTCACAGTGAGTGTGACTGTTTCCTCAGGCTATTGGTAAGCCCAGATCACGGCGCTCTACGCCTGGGATCCCTGCATGGAAGAACTCCTGGTGTGTGCTGTTGCCCATTGGCTTAAAGCTCCTACATTCAGACACAGAAGTGCTACTGTGCTAGTGACATATAACCATGCGCTACATTTGTGCTGAAAATTCTTCATATCTATCACAAGATAAAAAATATTTTGCATTCCCTTGTGCTTACTGGCCATGGGCAATTTTAAGGACCTGTGTGTTTTCTGACATTCCCCCAGGGCACAGAGGTCTCAGAATAGACTACTAACTTCACAAAGGCCTGGGACGCCCTGGAGAGCAGGGACAGCACCCTGATGCTGTCACTGCCTTGGGACTGTCCTGTGAGAATCTCTCCTCCTGTCAGCTTCCAGCCCTGTCAAAGGTAGGTGTCCCATGCACTAACAGTGTGCACAGGAAAGTCCTTTCAGTAGTCACTGAGGACCCTGGGAAGCGCTGACATCTGTGGCGGGACGGCCCCCTTGCGAACACCCTCTTCACTAGCCCAGCCCCCAGCTCGGGCCTTTTCAGTGCCCAGGTTTGATGAGTCAGTCGAAGAGCCCACAGAATCCACCAGAGCTGTCACGCTGATGCTAAGAGCGGGACAGGAAGTCAGCAGACGGAGGAGATGGCAGGCAGGAACCAGATGGTCCCAGCAGGAGGTGTCTTCTGCCTAGGGCATGCACAGGCAGGAGCGCCTCACCTCTGGTGCGTGACAAAAGGGATGGCACCTCGCTAGGCAGGGAAGCATGCCCAGGCCTCAGTGCCCGGAGGTCGCGGGGAGACTCTCTGCTGCCCACAGCCTCTGGGTCAGCTAACACCATGGGAGCAAAAGCACACACGTTGGTCCACCAGGCTGCTCTGTTGGGCATGGTCAGGCCTGCCCGGGCACAGTCTGTTGTCATACGAAGATGGCCAGGGATCACCAGCTTCAGTACAAAACCAGACTGTGGCAACCTGTGCCCTCCACAGAGGCGTCACTCTCTGGTTTCCAAGGCAGGGACGCTGCCCGGTCTCTGTGATGAGACCAGACTTCCACTACACACCTATAAATAAAACATGATGTCATTTCCATATATGTGCACGAGGTGCATTAACCCTGAAGCACAAATGCTGGGGAGGAAGAGGACAATGGAGTGGTCAGGCGGATGCAGGTGGCTGCACATGGCGCTGAGCCCGGCAGGACAAATGCAGCTGGGGGAATGCTGGTGGCTGCGCCGCGAGCGCGTTCGTGGAAGGCTCGCTGTGGCGCGCAGAGGGCGCAGCTCGGTGTGGGGGAAAGGACAACGTGCCCTGGTCGCAGTCACGCAGCGGGCCCAGGTCTGCAGGGAGGGCTGGAGCCCTAGAGGGCGAAGCCCTCAGGGGACCAGAGAGCCAGCTGTCCAAGTCCATTCCGGCGCTAACCTGCCCGCAGCAGTCCCCAGCGTCCTCCGCAAGAGTGTGAATTTACCTCACTCAGGTGCCTGACACCTGTAGGGGACTTGGGGACAAACTGCGCCTGAGCAACCAGGTGGCGCCCTGTGGAGAAACAGCTTCAGGGCGGGACACACCTGCGTAATAGTTTACAGGCGGAGGCACCCCGCAGCCAGCAGCGCCGGGAGCAGGAGGGCCGGCGGGGGCGGGAGCCCAGGACCAGCGCTGCGCCGGGCTCCCCGGGCGTCCATGCGCCGAGCTGCCCCTGCGCGCGAGTCCTGGGGAGGCGGAAGGCGAGCCGGCCGCAAGCGCAGGCGAAGACCCGACTCCCGCCCCCAGAGCTGCGAGCGCAGGCAGCCATCTGCTTCGCTCCCCTTTCACTCCGTTCAGGCGACGCCTTTCCAGCCTGAGACTTCTGCGATCAGTAAATCCCTCAGCCACACCCAGAACGGCGCTGGCTGGCGCACCTTGGCTCGGCGTTTCTTGCTCACAGCGACATTAACTGTCACAGGGGGCAGTTCTGTCAGGTCCAGTAACATCAGCAATGCTTTGAGGATTTTAAATCTAAATAATTTTTTACAGGATTGCACCAAAGTAGTTCTGAAAACGAGATGTAATTTATGACCTACCTGACTTCGGGCACTGAAACACAAAGAAACCTTAAAGAAAACTACAATGACATCATTATTACTATACAGAAAAATAATTTCTTAAGCATGCACTTGAGGTGTAGAGCAAAACCTGTCTTCCATGCCGTGCTCCCGCCCATACATGACGCCTGGCCTCCTGCGCTGGGGTTCCAGCGTTAGCAGGCCTCCGCCGCTGCGAATGGCCGAGTCATCTTCCCCTGTGCCGGCCGGTCTCCATCTCACGCTGCCGCCGGGAGGCACCGAGCGCAGGAGGGACAGGTAGCAACCATCCGAGGGCGCTTCACATCATTGTTACAAAATCAAGGTCAAGCGTGAAATGGCCTAACCATGTCTCTACAAAGAAAACTTTGAAGTCTTTCTTTATTCCTTTTAATGAAATCCTGAGGGCTTCATGAGTCTGTGGGCTTTATGAAAGAAAAACTTTGTGTAACTTTGAATTGTGATTTTAGTGAACAGAGGTGTTTAGGGAATGAAAAACATCACTCTGTTGATCTGAAGGAGAAGAAGAAGAGGAAGATAAAGGAGCGCAAGTGGAGCATGAGGAGGAGGAGCAGGAGTGCTCAGGGTTCAGCGGGAGGACAGCTGTGCTGTGGGGGGGGGGGCACACCGCACTCCCACCTGTCCCAGAGTTCACGTGGGGGGAGCTAGCGGTGCCTGGCCTGCATGCAGACCGCGTGACCCAGGCCTCGCCGGCCACTGGTGGCCTCCAAAGGTCCCTGTGTGGCACCACAGAATCTCTCACATCGGGAAGGTATCTTAGTTATTTTACAAAAAACAACCAAGCAAGCGCCTTTCTCTGGAGTTCCCCTGGCGTCTCAGGCCTCACGCCATCTCCGCTCCAACCTTTCCTCGCCCCACATCTCCCCTTCAAGCCCACCTCCCACCTACCTCTGGTGCCACCAGGCAGATGTCTGTGCACTGTGAGAATCTAGGAGGTGGCCGGGACAACTCCCGGGCAGCACAACAGGGCCCTCCTCCTTGCAGGCTCCTGTGACCTCAGAGGGCCCTGTGCTTCCCCCTGGCTGCCCTGTGCTGGTGACATCGCTGGCTTCCCAGGGGCTCGGGCCCAGATGCAGGTGGACGTTTACCCAGAAAGGCTCCCAGCCCTGGCCGCTGGGACTGGCTGCAGGGACCCTACTGTGTCATCAGGCTCAAGACTGGCTGGCTTTTGCCTTGTTATCATTTAACCATCATGTCCTTCCCATCTCCATAAACTAGAAAAATCCTCCTAATGGTGAAGACCCAGCTTACTGGTCGCTCCACCCACAAGTGTCCTCTGCAAGTCCACCACTAGGTCAGTCAAGGGACGCTCCCTCCTGGGCGATGCAGCACCTCACTCATGCGGCCTTCTATTGTCTGTCCTTTTATACTGACTCAGTAGACAACCTGCTCTTCACCATTTTTAGGGTCCAAGAAGTATGTCTTCCTATCATTTGTGATTTCAATTTCTTCTTCCTGCCCATAGTAAAATAAAAGAACAATAATAACCTTCAATATTCATTTGTAAAATCAAATGTATTTTAACTCATACATAAAACATAATTGTGTATACTAATGGAATAACATACATATGGCCATGTGATTATAAAAAAGTTCTGTTCAAAGGAAAAGACTGCAAGCCTCCCAGCGCTGCTGGATTCTTCCCAGCCTTCAGCACAGCCACAGGCGCAGCTGGGGTGACAGTCCGCGCGGCTCTGTAGCTCACAGGTCCATGCGGGGTGACCTGCAGAGGGCAGTCCAGGGGCTGTGTCTTCCAACTTCTGCCCGGGCCTGGCGGTGCGGTCTGATGAGAAGGGCAAGAGGGAGCTGCGACAGTTCAGCTAGTAATCATCTACTAGGCAGTGAGGGCCGCCAGGGAAGGAGCGGGGTGCAGGAAACTAGCGCCTGTGCCTGGACACCTCAAGTCCCGCAGCTGGCTTTGCTTGGAGAAGCCAGCACAGGTGGGTGGGTAGGAGCAGAGTAGGAGGGCGGGAAGACCCCTCCTCCCAGAAGGCCAGCTCTTCTGCAGCGTATGCTGAGTCAGGGCACAGCTGCTCCTCCTTCTGGACAAGTTTCAAGAATATCAGAAACACAGTAACCTGCTTCTTCTCAACTCCTTTTCTTTGAACTCCCCCACTGCGGTGGCTGTTCCTACCAAGCAGGATAGACAGTCTGGACTTGCGCTTGGAATCCCCTCTGGAGCCAGGCGCTATTCCTGCCCTTCTTTCCAGTAAGTTCTCCCATAACCTTCTCCTTTTGTGTACAGTGTCATTCTCTGGTAGTGTGACAGCCTGGTGTCAAAGCCTTCACAAGGAAAGGATACCCTCAGGAGCCCATGCCTCTGCTCCTTTGGACGTCCCAGTGTTTGGGAAGAAACTGTCGTGTCTCAGAGTATCTCATCTCTGAATAGGTCAGGATGGACTGGCACATCCTGCATTTACCTTACTTAAGCCAAATGTTAGTGAGAAGACACAGAAGCTGCGATCTCCAGCAGAAGCCCATGTTGCCACCTCTTCGCCCGCTCTGGCTCTCTCCTTCTGCATCCTCCCAGCCCCTGCCTCTGGCTCCTTCACTGCTGCTCACCCAGTCCCTCCCCCGCTCACTGCCAAACCTCTACACAGCGTGGCCTGAGGGGTCAGCCCCAAGCTCAGGTCCACGGGCAGGCGTTGTCTAGAGAGGACGGACATTGCACAGCAGAAAGAAAGCCCCCGTGGCCGTGCTTGCCTCATTAGGGGCTTGGGGACTCTCGAGTGGGCTAAATGACTGCAAATATACCGTCTGGCCCCTCTTCGGTGTTCGCATTAGAAGCCACTGGATATGTGGGATTCTAGAGCATATCCGTATTTCAAGTTCTTAATCCCCCAAATATATCAAAATCAGATACAAGACAAACTTCTAAATTTTAATTTTATAGGGGTTATTGACTTAATATTTTGGAACTTCATTTCAGTGCGACTTTTAAGACTGTCATGTGCTGTACTTGTCCCCAAAGTCTTCTCATGGTCCCCACTTACCATTTGTACCTTTTGATTCAGAAAGGGAATTTCATTGCTTTTATCTATGTTTGTTAGTAATTAATAAGATAATTGCCACTTGACAGGGAGACAATGCCCAAGAAATAGTAAATGATTTACCTTTCAATGAAACTTTTCTTCTGAAAATAAGTAAAATTAAGTAAACAAATGCAGTTTACTATTCTTTCCAGGATAGCCCAACTGCTTGCTCATTGAAGGAAACACAGGACAGGTGAAAAAGCAAAAAGGGTGTTTATACTCTGCCTAGGATACACAGCCACCTTCCCCACTGTGAGCAGCCAACAGCCACGAGCCTCTTGCCTTTCCTAAGTGTAGATCCTGTGGCTTGTGGCCCCTCGAGGGCTCCCCACCTCTGGTGGCTGCACACCTGCACACAGGCCAGGACGATTGGGCTGCACCCGAGCGTGTGGCTCAGGGCTCGTGAGGCTGCCTTCCTCTGTGACAGCTGGCCTTCTGGTCGGTCACTGCAGCTCCCCTGCCTCCCCCTCCCAGCACACCTGCCCAGAGAGTGGCCACTGGGTGACAGGCCTGGTGTCAGTGCTGAGAGCTCTAAGAGAAAATGCTATGGTGTCTCCAGAGCTGAGGTTGCTCTGGGGGAAGAGAGATCCACACCAGCCTTTCCTAGTAGGCTGTACAGCACTGTATGCAGTAACACATGTGGAGGGAAAATAAGGAACTGACAAAGAACAGTGCCTTGTAGGTAGAGCGAGAAAGGATGCAGGGGCGGCCATGCTCCAGTGAGGGGAGATGCGATGCCCGTGCTGCCAAGGCTGCCCGCTCTCCAGGAGAGCTGGGCTGGACCCTGGGCTGACAGACGGCCTGGAGTGGCTGCCACCTCTGCTGGCTGCCACCTGTGCTGGCCGTGCTGCCGAGGCCGCCCGCTCTCCAGGAGAGCTGGGCTGGACCCTGGGCTGACAGACGGCCTGGAGTGGCTGCCACCTCTGCTGGCCACAGCTCGGCGGAAAGAGGGAAGCCATGCACAGATCTGTTCTTTAGGAGAACTTTGCTGAGTAAATCCAAGGAAACAGGACAATGTTCAGCTAGAAGCCAGGTCAGATATGTATTTTAAAATGAAAGCAGAGTGGGCTTGGATGCAGGAGTGCAGACAGAAGACAAAGCGAGTTGCCTGGGCATGCATCGCGCAGGGGAAGGGCCTGCAGCGGAGGAGGGGCATGGTGGGCACCCACATGCTGCGCCCTGAGGGTCCTTGGCGGCTGCTGCCCTGGTTCCATGGCTCTGCTGTCCAAGGTCCTGACTACACCCTCATGACCTCAGAGGCCCGGAGAGCGGCTGCCCTGTCCCCTCTCCCTCCTTCATCCCTGAGACCATTTGGATGTTTCCAGGGTTCTGTCAACAATATCAACCAGCCCTGTGCAACTAATTTTTTTCTAGGGCAGCCAGGCCCCTGGTGCCCTGCCAAGGATATAAGATCCCCCAGGCGGTGGCTTCCTTTGTGGGGACGCCCTGCCTTGGAGCCGGAGGAGTGGCCTTCTTCCTTTCCTTCCCTCTTTGAGCTTCTGGTACCTGATGCAGCCAGTGCTGACTGCCTGGTCACAGCAGGCCCCAAGGTCCTCAGCAAGGGTCCCTGGCTCGGATCCACACTGCCCACCCAGTGTCTCTGCCACTGCAGCTGCCAGCCGGGCCTCGCTCCCTGCCTCCTCCTGCCCTCCCCGCCCCTCCTGCCCTCCCTGCCTCTTCCTCCTCTTCCTGCCCCTTCCTGCCCTTGGGCATCATTGTCCCTTTCCCCAGCCCTGAATGTCCCTCCCTGCTTTTTCTTCCCTGGGCTCAAAGCTTGAGCTGCCCAGGGTGTGTTGTGCCCAGCTGCCTCCGTGTGGGTGACAGGGACACATGCAGCCCAGAGACCCCAACCTGCAGCCACCAGAGCGAGGGCTCCACCTGCAAACTTCAGGCAGGGAGAGGGCCCCACCTTTCACACAGTCCGCTACTACATGGTAGCACCTTAATGTTAACACCTCAGCAGCCCTCCCTTGCTAATTTCTATGTATTAAAATCAGTATAGAAAAAGCATGGATGATCTTACTTTGAGAATTCTAAGTCACTCACCTATGCTGGCAGGTTCAGTAACTTCACTTAAATAACTCGAGTGTCGTCACAATTGTGAACCTGAGCTCTTGTGTAGACAAGGCCTGGATTTCATCCCTGGCCACACAAATTCCAAGAACGTTTCCTCTGTTTTGCTTGACAGCGCTCATGAGCCGCGCCCCCTCGTCACTCCGAGGCTGTCTGTGCGCTTTGTCCTTCGCTGGTCACGAGCTGGGCTTCTCCCAGGGCTGAGCACTCTGCAGACGGGTGTGGGTCTGAGGCAGTGCGCGGCGGCCGTGGCAATGTTTGGAGGACAACGTTGGCACGCACAGCACGTCTTGTCATGTCCTGACACAAAGACACCATATGCAAAACTGGGTAATTAGAGCCCAGAAGACACTGAGCACAGACTCGACCCACAGACTTGCCTCCCACTCCTTCAATCTTGTGTTTGGAAAGTGCCACACGTGCCATGCTGGCTTCTATACCGGGAACCCACAACTCACTCCCACAATTTAAGTTACATGTGAAGAACGAAGCCCTCTCACTCGCTACCTCTAAACTACATTTCTTTGAACTATTTTCAGAGGAGTCTTAGAAAACTTGAGTCTATACCCCATCTTAGTTGCTTTTCTCAATGCTGAGACAAAAACCCAACAGCCAGGTAAAGGAAGAAAGATTCATTGCACTCGCAGTTTGTGGAGGGTTCAGTCCTTGACTGCCGGCTCCCAGGCAGGAGGCTGGTGGCAGAGAAGAGTCCACGGCAGGCACAAGGCAGAGGGCAGCCAGAGCACAAATGACAAGGGACAAGCAACAAAGGCCCTGTTTCTGCCCCTGTGTCTTACCAGGCTACTCACCCTTAGGGTATGCAGCACCCACACGCAGGTTGGGCAGCATCATCCCATCCAGAGCTGGGCCAGCCTGATCGGTGGGCACATTAGCTGTGAATACCCCTAAGCTTGGCATCACAAGCTCTGCATCCCGCTGCCTCTGGAAAAGCCTCGCCTACGACCACAGGAGGCTTTGGGCAGCAGCTGCACCCAAGAGACAGCACGTCCTTTATCTAGCTTTGATCCTTTTCTCCCCAGGATACAACCCCTGTGATCTGACCATCCCTGACACAGTTCCCGGATGTAGATTGTCTGGGAGAGGAGGGGGAGCACCGGCCACTCTCGGTGGGGCTCACCCAGGCAGCCCCAGGCTTTCTCTTCTGCACGCAGTAACAGATGAGCACATTCTGCCTCCATGCCAGTTCTTCCTTCCAATTCACCTCTCAGCTTTCCAGAAACCTCTCCGTATCGATCCAGGTCTCTGCTCCTGCAGGTCAGTCATCAGCTATGACACTGTGCACGAAGCCAGCGAACGCAGTCTTGTGTGCTGAGTGTAAGTACATGGCACTGAAAAGACATTAAGGCTTCTAGGACAGGAAAACTCTGGCATTAAACCCATGACTGGAAGAGGTGAGAGAAGTTTGTTTTCCTGGTCAGTGTATCGCCCTTTAGCATTCCCAGACTGGGAAGCATGCATGCTTAATAAAATCCATTCGCATAGTATTTTTTCATTAAAAGCACTGTTAATTTAATACAGGATTAACTTGCAAATATTGGCAAGTGATGGCCTTTCACGGTCACCTGAGGTGGGGCAGAGCACGAGAACAGGTTAGGAGGAAGGTGCACTGTGTGTGCATCCGGTTTCTGCTCTGGGCTGTGGGTCGGGGGCCCGGGGGCCACATCTGAGAATCTGCCACCTTAGTCCTGGCTGCTAGTCCTGACGCCCAGTCATCACGGCAACCCACCCCACCCCAGAACGTCACACCTGCGAAGTGTGCTCTTTGGCTGAGGCCCACGGTTCTTCCGAAGAGTGCAGGTGCAGTCATGCCACAGCTGCTAATGTTGCCGGATGTTTCAGGGCCAGCCCTAGCGAAGCAGTTGCTGTGCAGGAACCGACCTGGTCCACACAGCAGCTCTGTGGGATGCCCTTGACCTGCGTCATACGTGGGAAACCTCAGAGGAAGGCAGGCCGAGCCGCTTGTCAGCAACCCGGGGCAGGCCGGGGCCAGCCACAGCCGCGTGGGCTCCTCTACCTCACAGGCCCTCCTCCCCTACCTGCAGACAGTTCCTAGTTGCTAGAAAGTCTGTCCTGGGCCCAGCACCAGGCCCAAAAATGTGCCTTGCAACTGGCACCTTTGTCTTCCGCCTGCACATGCCTAAGCTTTAACAGGAGCGTGAGCCCACTGGGGCCCTCCCCTGGTTATGTTGTGAAAGTGCACCGTGTGCTTATTAACTTCAGGCGGCAGTGCCCTGTCTGTGTGGAGCTTAGTTTACAGGATAACTGACATAGAACTGGGCACTCTGATCTCAGTTTCTCAAAACCCAGATACTGCGGGCAAGAATTTCCTGAGGAGTTACCCCTCTAACCAGGCTTTAATCTCCGGGAGCTATCACTCCATTCAGAAAGAAGTCTGTTCTGATTGTTGCGAGTAAAGAGGATCTTTCGCTCCCAAGCGGCTGAGGTCACAGCCCCTCGCTGCGACGAAATCTGTGTTTCAGTGCAGTGCAAACAAGGAGTGGCTCTCCAGTCCTGACAAAGACGCGCTCAGACGCTGAGCTCCAGATGGCATCTGCAGAGACGAAGGTTCTCCATATGCTGTTTGAAATGACACCGGTCTCCAGTTATTACTTTCTTAAAAATCCAATTTTTCTCTTCTGGCAGTTCTGCTAAGAAATGACAGAGTTTCAGTCAGACACACTTCCAAACAGATTGCACTTCCTGAGCAGACAGACCAGCTCTCCAGAGCCCCTGTCACGGGTCACAGTGCAGCGTCCAAACGCCGTTCTTCTTCAATAATTCCCCCGGAGGGTGAGGGATGTGGGTATCTACTAACACAGCCGAGGGGGGCTTGTGCAGGTATTTGTCATCCCCTTCCACCCCAGAGCTTGGGGCTGACCCACAGAGTCATCATCAATGTCCTTGAGTCATCCCCCAGCACCTGCCCATCCGTCATGAGCGCTGTCTCGCCGGAGGTGTGAGCCACCAGCCAGGCCTGCTCTGGACCTGCCTCTCAAAAAGAACATGTAAAAAACAGACCTTTTTTAAATGAACAGAAGTTGTTGTAAAGTTTCTACAGGATAGACCTTTTAACACAGTGAGAATGCTGGACAAGGCTTGCTCTAATGGGCTAGAGTGGACGGCATAGACGTTTAACTGTATCGCCGTTGTGCCCTGGTGACCATCCCAATGATATGCCCCGTGTTGGGCTCCAGAGGTGTGCCCAGCGCTCCGATGGCCTCTCGGGGTTTTCCTTGTGGCTGTCACACAGTCTTTCTGGGGTGGGACTGGAAGTTCCACAGGATATAAATTAAATTCCTCTAATTTTCAGCCATTACACATGTCCCAGTTGGTAGTGCTCAAAGGCGTTTCTGTTTGACTGCTTGGGTGATCTCGGAAGAGGTTATCTGCTGGCGTTCACAGCGCTGCATCTGCGAGCCTACCCCACAGCCCTTCGTGTCTGGGGCTTTGCCTCCGTAGGTTCAGTCAATTCCCAGAAAAATGATCGCATCTGGACTACGCAGTGTACACACACTGCTCCTGCCGTTTAGTCCTAAACAGTGCAGCACAACTGTACTTACACCCACAGCTGAGTGATCTGCAGGAGATGCCAGGCGTGGGGGGGGGGCACACAGACTGCACGCAGACACGTGGCCCCTCACGCAAGGCGCACGGGCATGGACTGTGGCCTGATACATGCGGAGGGCCTTAGAAAGCCCCTCGTGGGCACCAGGGTGCGGGGGGAGGGAGAGGCATGTCCTGGGGCCAAGCACCTGGCCAACAAGCCCAGGCGCAGCCTCACACAGCCACTTCTGGCCCAGCCACAAACTCCACCACCTGCCACTTAAGAGCTCTGTTCCGTGGAGCCTATTACATATGGTAATGTGTTGTTATTTGGCTTCTGACTTGAAAGGATGTACGGGTTGGTACCTTGTGTCCACTTGAGAGGTGTAGAGGTTTAAGTGACTCAGCAGCGGCAGGGTTCTTACTTTGCAAACACCCTCATCCGAGCAAGAGGAGGGCAGGACACTGTGTGGGTCCCATACCCCCACCGCGGTAGCCTGCTTATGACATAAAGAGGGGAGAGGGGCCAGCTAGAGGCCGCAGCTGCTGCCCTCCCTCTGCTCTTTGCTGTTTTCCACCTCCATGAATGGCTGCCTTCTGCCATGGGCTGCTCTGCTTGGAGCCAGCCGAGTACAGACTGAAACCTTTACTAACTGTGAGCTACAGAAACCCTTCCTTCCCTCATTCTGGGTGTTGGGTGTTTTGCCCCAGCAATGAGTGAAAAGCAGCCGAGACACATGACATAGAGATGTTCATGAGGTGCAGTTACTCTGATTATTCAGAGCCAATGAACCAAACAACAATTTCATTTTTGGTATAAATATCAGCTTCTGGCTTTTAATCTTTCACATTATTCTTGCATTTTTCTCACGTTTGATCTGTACAGGTCTGTACAAAGATATATTACTGTTTTCACCTTTGAATGGCACTATCATCTCTCTATTCATCTATCAATCAAACGCTCACAAGTTCTTGAGTATCTTTACTTGAAATTGCACATATGAGGTACTACGGAATGAATGTTAATCATGTAAATGAGGATTCAACTCCCGCGAGATAAGCGAACCCCATCCAGGGGATTAGCACGAGGTCAGGGTGGCAAGCCAGTGCCAGAGAGGACAGCAAGGCTCACAAGGCCACCAGGTACCCTTAAGCAGCAGGGTAGGTCCCGCTAGGTGTGGCAGGAAAACAATGGAGTGACACTGGAAAGAGGGGCGAGGTGCTGACGGCTGCGGAGCTCCTGGGCTGTGGGGGCCGGCAAGTCCTCCGCCTCAGCTGAGAATTTGAGCTGAGCATCCTTTTCCCCAGAGTGAACCAGCCTGACCGTTAGATTCTTTCAACTCCGTTGATAATTTTCGTGCATTTGAGAAACCACATTCTACTTTTCGTGTCGTGTTTACACAGCGTGCGCGACCCCTGCTATGCTCCTGTCTGTGGTGGTCGCCATCTGCCACAGCGCTTTTGAAAATTGATGTTCGCACATTGTAAAAGTCACTTTGAAGCTAAATATTCACTGTTTTTTCTCTTTTCTTCCTGTTTTCTCAGTTTGGATCTTGATCTTCTTTTTGGTAGGCTTCTGGTTAGTTTGGCTGTAGCTTCAAATTCTCTTTGAAATTTAATGTCTTTCTATGTGTTCTAAGCAACAGGAAACACAACTGTCAACACCCCTTCATGCACATTTCTTTCAGGCGAGAGATTTATGTGTCACACTTACTGCCGTGGGGCTGGATCCACGGCTGCTCTTGACACAGATCAAAGATTGGCCTTTCCCTAGACCCAAAGCTTAAAATTATCTAATACGAGCAGCGTGCAAGTGGGGCCTGAGAGGTGGCCTCGCGGTCCTTGCAAGCCCAGCAGTGAGAGTAGCTGTAACACACGCGCCCAGCTGCTTACATTATTTTAAGTTAATGGTATATTTTTCTAAAACTTCTAAATTTTTAAATGTGTGTGGGTGTTGTAAGCGACACAGTTCAGCTAAGGCAGACCGGGACTTCTTACCCTTCTGGTTTTATATATCTTAATCAGTGGGCCTAGGGTTAGAACTATGACCACACGATTTACTTTTTTTACAGAAAACCAATTGTGCCCTCCCTGTTGACATCTAGACACAGTGATTGTGTGCTGAGCAGCTTGTTGATGCTCAGGCTGTGTGCAGATGTCCAAGCCCCTCGCCATGTGCAGCACTGTGGAGGAACAAGGGCCAGGGAGTGGCACTGTGTTCCTTGTCCATAGAGCAGTCGGATGCACAGGTGAATATGTGCTTTTGACAGAGCATACTTTTGACAGGAGTATATATTTCCACTTGTTCATTTTTGAATTTAAAGTTGAGGATAGTTCAAAAGCACATCATAAAATATTTAGAATTTTGCAATATAAAGTTTTTATTGTTATTTTTTTATTTCATTTTTTAAGGAGAATAAAAAAGTTAGAAGTGATATAAATGGATGCAACTAGCAAGTGCACAATGTGAAGGTTCAAGCAGGAAGTGATTCAAACTCCGCTATCTGCGCGTGCGCAGGGCTTGAGGCCTGCCTGTCTTGCCTGCGTGGTCTGTTGCTACTGTGACCCACTGCCCCATGCTGCCTGGAAAAGCTCTATTTAATACTTAGTTTTATGTCAACCCATGCAACGAAGGGTTCGTCTTAGAATCTTTTTTTTTTTAAATGCATTTTAGTACAGGGGATACAGGGTCTCACTAGGTATGTTGGACTTGTAGCGATCCTACTGTTTTCAGCCTCCCACGTGCTGGGATTACAGGTGCGCACCCCCACGCCCAGTCGCAATTACTGTCTCAGTGCAACCTGGGGGTTGGGTCAGCACAGCATGCCAGGAATTGAACCCCCAACCACTGAGCTCTGCCTAAGAAGGCACTTCAGTCCCCTGAGCTATCAGGCCAGCTCCTTCATCCTAGAATCTTACCATGTTCCTCATTGAGCGATGAATGACAGCCACTGAAGTGCAGACACTGACACATGTATGTGTGCACACACACACACACAGGCACACACACAGAGGTACATGCACAGAGCACACACAAGGCACACACACAAAGTACAAGAGTGCACACAGGCACACACACACGGGCACACGCACACAGCACACACAAGCACACATGCAGAGTGCACACACAGGCGCACAGGGGCGCACAGGCGCACACACACAAGCACACGGCCATCCACTTAAATCCCATCCTCCCACCCGAGTTAGTATGAGACATGACGGCTTCCTCCATGGCTGCAGGAACATGTTCCCCACACCGCTCTTGCCTACGTGCGGCTCATTGGACGCCTGCATCCTTCCAGGCAGCGGGCCTTCTTGTTATGAAAAACAAAGTGAGTGCTGCTGTGGGCACTCATTCACACACTGCCCCTCCCCTGGGAGCGCTGGGGGCTGCTGGGCCTGGGCACTGGGCCCCCCCTTGGCATTTCAGTCACCCCACCCAGGCATGGCCTTTCCTGAGTAGCTGGCTCACCATTTGGATAATACATGCCGAAGCTCCTTCTGTTTTTTAAAGACACAGCCTTACAGAAGCACTGAGCTACCTCATGAGGCCCTCGATAGCTTAGGTGTGCAAAGAAAGTGCTGAATGAGAGGGAGGCAAGCTGTTCCCAGCAGGTCCTGGAGCCATTAGGAAAAGGCGCAGACAGTCCCCCACAGGTGGACCATTATGTCGGGGCCGTGGAACTCCTGGAGGCTGGCCTGTGGGGGTGGCTGAGGACAGCCCTGGGTCACATCTCCCTAATCTCACGGTTCCTCCAGTCCCAGATGCCTAGCAAAGGTCATGGTCGGTGTAGGACAACTACTCCAAAAGACACCGATGACCTTGGAGGGCAATTCTGCCCTTCAGAAAAACGTTCCCATGAAGGTCCAGTCTGCCCTTCCCTTCTCTTCCCTCACTGGCCGTCGCCTTGGCCAGCTCAGGAATTTCAGGCTCTCTTGAAGTACCCCGAGGTGTTCTTAGAGATGGCAGGACTCATGGTTCTGGAAGCTTCCAGACCCTTCGGTGCCAGCTCACAGCAGTTCAGGGAGGAAAACGAGGGTGCAGAAGGCACAGCCACCATGTGTCCTACGGGGAACTCTGGCTTATGCCACACAGAACACGAATGTTAAGCTCTCACTGTAATCATCTCACATGATGTGTTTACCTGATGCTACTGGATTTTCAAAGTAGAGCAGACCCATTCATTCAGGAAGTGTCTAGCTGGGGACATCTTGGTGCCACTCCACTTTTTAGGCTCTGGGAATAAAATGGTGAATGTTAATTATCAGGACAGTTAAGTTCTCAGGGACGTGAAAAGGACAGTGAAGATGGGGTGAGATGTCCCCAGGAAGATGGAGGTGGGCAGATGGGACAGGGAGGTCCTCCAAGGCACGTTGTGGAGCTGGGCCTCTCTCCTCAAGGATTTTGCAAAGACTCCAGAAAAGAAAGCTCTCTGTGGCAGAAACCCTGGCAGGACCTCAGTGTGGGGCCAAATACAGCGGCTCAGGGGACCACGGAACAGACCATAGACGCTGCCATGATCAGAATCAGAGGAGGGCGGGAAGAGGAGCTGGACACAGAATCGAACACCAGCTCTCATATTTCTTCTGGAAGTTCCCTGGGTTCTCTCTCTGGCAGAGGAGCAATAGCCCAGAGCAGGCAGTCTAGTCAAGGGGAGTCAATCCGGTGGTAAGCCACAGAGCCAAGCCCAGGCTCTGCCTGTCCTCTGTCCCGACATCTAGAGAACCTGAGGGCTCTGTGTGGGACAGGAGGTCGGAGTATGGTTAGTGGCCCCACAGAAACACAGCAGACAAGATTTTTTCCTCATCAATGACTCAGTTGAATCCATAAATAACCCAAGCTATACACCTCAAGGCCTCCTCCAGCCCCCTAGCAGAAAAGCGACAGTGGCCAACCCTCTCCACCTCCAGGAACACATGGAGGGCAGCCCTGCCCAGCTTTCTGCTCCCAACAGCTGGCTGCCACCCGTGCCCAGTGCGGTGCTGGTCCCCACACATCACCTGGACTGGCCCAGGCTGTGATGGAGCCCAGAGTCTGCTCTGTGTCCTCCTCCTTCCACACGGTGCCTGGAGCCCTCTGCGCAGCTCTCAGTGTCAGCCCACTTCCTTCCTGGGTGTGGGTGGAGAAGTGAGATGAGAAAGCCGTCTTTGTCCTCGCAGCCAGGGAGGGTCCTGGATCCGCTTACTCTCTTCCTTACTCCGAGGTCACACACGTGCACACACACGTGCACACACATGCACACACATGCACATGCACACCTAGAGAGCAATCACAAGTTCGTGCAGGTCACCGTCTCACTCACACACCACCACCGATGCCTAGCCCTGTCTCTCCAGCTGCAGCTCGCACTCTATGCACAGGCGTGCATGCTCACACGTGTGCACAGGCACATGGGGATCTTACACACCACTGATCGCATGCCCTGTCTTTGTAGAGGCAAAAGTCTAACTCCCTCCTCACACCCCTCTGCCATCGCCCCGAGTCCAACCCGGTCCCTACCACTGTGTCCTCCATGGACAGTCCCTGCCACACCCAACTGCAGCCATCCATAGCCTCCCTCATTCCAATGACAGTGCTTTCACCCCACACAGAATCTTGGTCCCCCTCAAATTGCCCCAAGGTCAGACAGGTCCTTCTGAACCTCAGCCTGACCACACCCTGCTCCTCTTGGCCCTGCAGGGCTGCTGTCCCTCGGGCTGTAACACTGCGGGATCCACAGGGTTGGGGCAGGACACCCGGCCTCCCCATGTCCTACTCTGGCCACTGGGCTCTGGCCCCACAGTGCCCGGCAAGCCCGAGGAGGTCCAGGTGTGGCCCCGGCCCCTGTCCTGGGTGCTGGGGGCGATCGCCGCAGGGTTGAGCCCGTCACCTCCCCGCAGCTCATGCCTTCCTCATGCACTCAGTCAGCACTGCTGTCCCCCACGGCATGGTCATTTATCCTCCAGAGTTCAGTGTCCGTGTCTGATTCACTTGTATTGGGGGTACCTAGTACAGCACTCTGGAGGGTGGCCAGGGGCCCGAGCCCAGCCTGGGCTGCACAGTGACGCCCTGTCTCAGAATAAACAAGCAAACAAACAATGAAACTCAAATGAACATTAAGAAAGGAAAGAGGGAAAAACCGAAGGAGAGAAGGGAGGCGAGTGGCTCCTGGTGGTCCACAGCACAGCCGCCCAAGCCCTGCTGTGCACATACGTGTGTGCTTCTTTGTCCCTCCTTCTTTCTTTTCTCTTTCCCTCATCCCAGTTGTTCCTCCCCTTTGAATAGTTCCTGCCACTCTACTGAAAGGAGAAATTAATGCTTCAATTATTTTTTCTCTCCTATTTAATTTTTTCTAAATGTTCAACCAATTTTACATGCTTGTATCTGATAATCTGTGCAACTAACTTAAAGACAACAATATACAATGTAATGCCAATATTGAATTCTTATTATTTTGTTTAGAGAAATTCTGTATCATTTCTAATGTTTGTTTCACTATATACTTTCTTTAAAAAATATGTAAAAAAAAGGAATAACTACTGGTACTAGGGCTGGCTGAATAGATCAGCAGGTTAAAGCCCCTACAAGCAGGCACAGTGGCTGAGGGTTCGAGCCCCAGGCCTCCTGTGCCGGCCCTGCTCCTGGGCTGCTCTGGGATGGCAATTGAGACTGGGTGTGGTGGCGGCACCTGTAATCCCAGCTCTTAGGAGGCTGTCAACAGGCAGATCTATGAGTCTGATCTAGGAGTGAGACCCTGAACACACTGTAGACCCTTCCCTAAAATAAAAAAAAAAATCATAGGAATAACTACTGGTACTAACAGATATCAAATATCAATAATACCCAATGGGGGCCGGCCAGATAGCTCAGCAGACCAAAGCACCTGCTTGGGCAGACGCAGCGGCCAGGGTTCGAGCATGCTGTGCCAGCCCCACCGATGGGGCGTGCTTTGACAGCGATTGAGACTGAGAGTGGTGTCACGCACCTGTAATCCCAGTGCTTGGGAAGCTGAGAACAGGAGAATCACTACAAGTCTGATCTATGTAGTGAGACCCTGTAGACCATGTCCTAAATACATTAAAAAAAAAAAAAAAAAAGGCCATGGGCCATGGAAAACCAGCTGCGTCCGTCCTGGCCCTCCCTGCTAGCAAGGGGCTGGAGTGAAGCTCCTGGGACCAAGAGGAGAGGGCAGTGGTTTCTCTGTGTGCAGCTGCAGGCAGCGAGTTGGCAGGCAACCGCTTGCAGAAGGTCATAGAGGACGGTGGCCCTGCATGCCCAGCCAGCTTTGCTCTCCAAATGCAAAGCGGGTGTCCCTGAGCCTTCCTGTGGATGTTCTCACAGTCCAGAGGAAGTTTTACAGCTTGCAGAACTGGTGCTAAGACTTCAAAACTCTCTTGTAAACCATTCTAAGCAGATTTATTTGTCATGTTTGGGGGCTGACTGTGTTGTTTCCTAGGTGTCCCTGTCACCTCAGGACCTCACAACTAGTGTCTGCCATTCAGCATGAGTCCCAAGGGACATGTCACATGGAACCATGTGTCACTTGGGACAGAGTCATTTGGGGTTAAGTTGCCTACCATTTCACCTTGCCTCAGAACTTCCAGGGCTTAATAAACCTGAAATGGCTCGTGCCCAGATGTGCGCCCAGAGCCGCCGGCAGCCGTGGGGCCGGCGTTCACAGAGGTAGCTGGGTCCAGAGTGTGTAACACCTGCTTGATTCATGGTGCACTTCTAGGCTAAGGGCACTAGGATTAAGGGATGCGTGCTGCCCACCCTAAGTAGCCTGGATAATCTGGAGGGGTGCAAGGGCTTGTGGTCAGCCCACGCTTATTTTTGCTGTCTTCTGCCTGCTATGGACTATTTCTCCTCCGTGATGTCCCTCTGTCGTGCCACCTTGCCTTGAGGCCAAAAAAAGCTATGAACCAAAACCTCTGCAAACTGGGAGCTAAATAAACCTTTCCCATCTGAACTGTGGGTGCCAGGTATTTTTTCTGGGCAACAAGAAAAAGTAACTAAGAATACAGAATGGGCCTCCCATGGATGAATTCATAATGGCAGCAATTGGATCTTCTTCTGCCACAGAGAAGACTCATCTATCTGAAGAAAGGACTTCTAAGGAGTGATGACATTCCGCCTCTATTCTGGAATAATTGGCCAATGTTCTCTGCCACTATAGAATGCAAAGCTAATGTGAGCAGATGTTCCTTCCTCTATGAGCAGACTTCCAATTTCTGTCTTTAATGTACAGAGGGACTCGACTCAACGCTAGCAGCCTTCCTTTCTCTCCAATTTAGAACGTGGAGGGCAGGAGTGGACCCCTCCTGGCCCGGAGAAGGCAGCGCTTCATGCGGAACAGCTGATGAAAGCGTGGAGTTAGTCATGTCCCTTCACAGAGCTTGTGTTCTCAGCTTTAGCGCATTGTGATTGAGCAAAGGTAGCGTTTCCTGAAAGAGGTCTTTAAATAGGTGCTTTAGTCAATTAATACAAAATGGTCAAAATTTAAATTTTAAAGCCTTTAATTGATTTAATAATAAAATAAAAGTAGTAAGAAATAAAACATTCAGGTTACAGAATTTTTAAAATTTTACTGGCTTTTGCACCAAGATTCATTCACTCTTAGTAATTGCATGTTGTCTAAATTATAAACATAACTCAGCCATTACTGTGTGGTCTGTGTAGACGTCATTCAGTAACCAGGAGTCTCTAAATGCGCCCTAGCGCCCGGCTTTGAGCCCCCCACTGGGCAAGCCATTCCTTCCGGTGCCTTCCCTCAGGAAGGCATGGCTTGCCTTTACTGCTCAAAGACAGCATCTGCTCCACCCCTCGACCCCTGGTGCTCTGGTCCAGCCATTGAAGAGAGTGTGAAGAGGTTGGACTTAGTTCAAATGAGGAAAAGATCTCCTTCCCCGAGGCATGCCAGCTGCTGGTATTACTCAATTTCTTAGTAAAAATCATATTTTCCAGAATAAGTTGGACTCTCCGGTAAGTCTATATTTCCCTCGTAACAAGAGAAATTATAGTCTTTCCTCTATTTAGGGACCATTGCAAACATGGGCTAATGAAAACGTAAGAAAAGAGAAACCTTAAAAATCAGAGAAGCAAAGCTCAGTGCTGGTGACGGAACTTAGGACCAACTCCAGAGCCCATGCTAAGAGCTCAAGGCTCCAGAACTCAGGTTGGGCCCCAAGAGCAGGCAAGGAAAGAGACACCGAGGGCGCGCCCACACATCTACAGCACCCACAGGGAGCCAGCACGGGGACCGTGGGCCACGCGGGGCAGCCCCAGGCACAGCCCTGCAGACCCCAGCAAGGTGAGACCTGCAGTCTCAGGTTCCCCACAGCACTGGGGGGCTGATAGCTCGCTCAATTCTGGCAGGACTCAGAGACTTGCTCACCTAGAGCTACACTGTCACAGGAAAGGGTGCGCTTACATCCTTAGGGCTGTGAACCAAAGAGCCCCACTCCGCAGTGTCTGCAGCATGCTGACCCAGTGTGTCCCCGTCCTTCCCCATGGGCCCAGGGTTATCACCTCCAGATGTAGCCCTGTGGCCACCCTCGGAGCACTGCAGCCTGGAAGCTCATGGGGCTCTGTGGCGGCAGGGTTTGGCTGAGTGCCTATAGGACAGGACATATCCTTGGTAACCTACAGTAGAGAGGACCGAAGTCCTGTCAGTGGAGCAGCAGAGGGCCTGGGGCCTAGGAGGAGTTCCCAAAGCACACCGACAGCAGGTGCGTGTTTTAAAGGTAACACACCAAGCAGTGGGGAAGCCAGGGAAAACTACACACTCAGGCTCTCTCCGTCCACTGCCATTGGCTGGCATGATATGAAAGCTTAAAACACTGCCAGTGCGGTAAGCACAGGGTGGACAGTGCTTTTGGATCTGCACTCCTTCCAGGAGGAGAGAAGCCCTCAGGGCTGTCACCCCATCACCGCTGGGGAGCAGCTGACACCGCAGTGGGAGGCTGTGGGTTCAGGGAGCTGGTGAACCCAGGCCCTTTCGCTCGGGAGAGTTGGATGCATTCGCCAGGCTGTGCTCCATCAGGGCTGGGGGTCACCTGTGGTGGAGCTCTTCTTAGTAGTGCCCACCTTTGTGTGCTGACCACGTGAAGAGTTAAATGTTTAAATCAGCCATTCAACTTAACAGTGGTGTCGGAACTAACAGGAAGGACCAGTTAAGAGAAGAACAGGAAATGAAACGGAAGCTTAATAGATCAAAAAAGCCTAGAGTGGAGAAACCCATTGGCAGCTGCGCCTGCGCCTTTGGTGGCAGGCGAGATGAAGCCTGCTTCTGAGGCGCTGCCCCTCCCTCTGCCAGTCCTGCTCTGCGTTTCCCAAGGGAGGACGACCTCGGCCACGTCTGCCAAGTGTGTCACCGAGGCCCGGCACAGGGTCACACGCACTGCTCAGGAAGACAGGAAGCACCAGGCCAGCGTCCACGCTGCCTCACTCCACCTCGCCCCACGGAGGTGCTTCAGATACATTGCAGAAGGGTTATCACCCAGATTCTCATGAAAGACAGATGTGCCGCCATTGTGGCGCAGAAGCCGAGAGCTTACCCATAAAAAAGAATTATGAATGTGTATGAGGTTTTATTTTAGTAGGAAATAGGACAGCATTTATGAACAGTTGTTTATAAACATACTTCTAGTAAAAAGTTGTGTGTATAATAAAACATACGGCACAATTAAAATATGAGGAGAAATGAATATATGTTTTGTAAATAGTGATGAAATGCCTTCCTATATAAAATTGCTTGCATACTTAGAGCAATCCAAACCAAGATGTAAACAGAAATCAATATCTACTGACAAGATACAGATAATATATATATATATATATATATATATATAGTGAAGCCTAAATTCCAATAGGGACAGACCATTCTTGATGAAGAATTTCTGACAAATTACTGTCACCACCTATTGTCCTACAATGTTAAGAAAAGCAAGAAACAGCTGACAGAGTGACATTCTCCCCAGTCGCAAATTGTTTTGCAAATGTTAGGACCATCGAGAGAAAACCACCGAAGTGTAAGGGCTCACTGTGTAGCGCTGGCTTAGCAAAGGACGCCCGTCACCATCGAAAACCTCCCCAACGCGGGTTTCCATAGCTACTCACTAGCAGCGCTAAGATCTTACTGAATGCCGCAGTGTTCGCGTGTGGTGCTCATGCAGTTTGAATTACCTTCTCGTTTTCTTCAACTGAGCGCTTCTGCGTTCACCAACAAACTGAAGTTGGCATTATCCTTACCGAGAGAGAGGAGTTTTCTGCGTTCGATTGGGTGGAAACTTAGGAATGGAAGCCTCTTGAGGCTCGCTGCTGTTTTGTCCCCTCCTGAAAGCCACTCAGGGGCGGGCCGCCGGGTCCTCCAGTCTAGCCAGGTTTTCTTGCTGCCACTTGAAATCTCAGAGCCTTCTGAGGCTCCCTGGTCACAGGGGGATTCATTGTTCCTTTCTCCACCTTAGAATGATTTTGCTTCAGGAAAAAAAACAAAAACATGGAGACAAAGTTAATGAAAAATATCAACTCAGTGCAAGAGAGAAATGTGGAGACATTTAGAATAAGAAGCACTGTCATTTAGAAGAGTGACATGATTAAGAAAATTCTGAAAAGTTCAGCAAAATCATTCTATTGATGAAATGTCAGTGATGGAGACCAAGCAATTATTTTAACCAGGAGTTTCACAGTAAACATTTTGAACAAGTAAGATCATCTTGATTGAGGAATTAAGAACTGCGACAGCAGCCACGTGCTCTGCAGCAAGCAGCCTCAGGCCGGCTGCAGGCCGTCGCCCGGTGATGCGCCGCCGCTGGCCAGGCTCCGAGTCCCCTCAGCTGGATCTGCACGGCCGTGCTTGAGCTGCTCTTGTTTCAGACACGGGCTCGTCAATAATCCTTAGGGACCTGCCGATTTCTTCTCACTACTGAGGACGATGTCTGTGTGTCTGTCGCGCAGCAGAGAGGCGTGGAGACCCAGGAAATTATCAGCAAGCGTGGACAGGACGCAGCAGCCCATGCACGTCCCGGTTGCCCCCCGGAGCCCGAGCTGCGTGGACTTGGCCCTTGGAGGGTCCCGGCCTCGAAGCCGGTGACTCGGGCGCCCGGCGGCTCTGTGGCGCCCCGAGTCTCCGTGGCCCCGAGTCTCCGTGGCTCTCCGCGTCCTCCTCCAGTACCAGCACTGAGACATGCGGTGCTGCGGGGCAGCCCTGAGAACTGCGCTCCGGAGCCTGTGTCTTGTTCAGTGTTAAATGCGCTCGCATTCTACATATCGCTTGCAGTAGAGAGTCCAATTTGTCGTCGGCTCATTGTGAAGGAAAGCCTGTAAGCACGAAGTGGAGACACGCGCGACAGAGGGCATTCGGGCCCAGGCGAGCGGCCGGAGGGGAAGGTCTCCTCTCCACTCTCTGCGCTGCGGGTGCCTCGCCCCAGGAGTGCAGCTGGGAGGGGTCCATGGGGCTTTTTTCTAACGGGCTTTTAATGTGGTTTCGATCGTTGTTGGGACAACCACATGGACCACCTGCACCCAGATAGACCGTGTCCTTTAGAGCTGCGGAGACACTGGTGAGGCGCGGTTAGCCGCTCCACACAGCGCGGTCTCCCAGGTCTGCCCGGCTCCTGCCCGGGATGCACCCCATGCCCCTCTGGGGGGATTCCGCCCTCGTAGGTCCCGGCTAGCCGACCTCTGCTCAGCTGCTCTCGTCTCCGACAAAATTCCTCATTATTTGACTTCAGAATGAAGATTTTTTTTTCTTTGCACAAACTTAAAAAAAAAAAATTGATACAGCATTAAAGTTATCAATAGATCCAAAAGGATAGATTTTTATATGTCTGTGTTTTCTAAATTGTTTACTCTTTGTATGCAATTTAGCGATTATCCTTAAAAACAAGTCATCTAATGGGTAAGCAGGTCTTGGGGAACCTCACCCCAACCTGAGTGAAGCACCTGCATGGCAGAGGTAGCAGACAGACACGGTGAGCCGAGGGCAAGCTGTAGGTCAGGACAGTGGCTGGTGAGGTGACAGGAGACAGGAACGCAAGGAAACCTCAGAGAGCTTGTCACCAGAGTAAGGAGTGTGTTTTAGCCTGATGTGTGCTGGGACGTTAGGTGAGAATCCTGCAGGAGGGAGAGACAGGGGTAGTCTTTCTAGCTGGTGTGCAGAAGGAGTTATAGGCAGGCAAGTGCTAGTGTGGAGATAAACATGGGACACCCTCAAAGATGACACAGAGAGATGACGGTGGCTTATAGGAGGGCCTGGGTGGGTGGGGCAAGAGCCTGGGACTGGCACAGAAGAGAGGGTGAGGAGTGAGAAAGAGCAGAGGGGCACTAGATAGGGATGGAGAAGGAGCTGCATAGCACCGTGCTGGGCTCGGACAGCCGGGATGTGGCCCCTGCAGGAGGGACACGCTGGTGTCCTAGGAGAGGAGTGAAAGCAGCCGTGAAGATGTGCGTGGGATGGCAGACACTAAGCTTTCAAGAGGATGACTGCCAGGTCTCAGGCAGAAGAGCTGGCGGATATTAGAGAGACACAGCCAACTCATCCTGCGAAGAAGAGATTGAAGAAAGCAGTGAACTCTCTGTAGAGTCAATAGTTGGGGTGTGGGAAACAAAGTGGGGGCAGAAAAGGACTCAGGGGTGAACGGTGCTCACGGGGACGCCAGTGCATCCTCCGTGTCCACAGGAGCAAATTGTGAGCTGCTGCAGTATGGCAACATGTCAGTGTAATTTCCTCAAGACTACATTTTCTATGGAAACCCTAACAGATCCTTAATTATAGATTCATTGTAATTAAGTGGAAGCTGAGACAGGTGTTCGAAACTGAAAATAAACACATTAGGAAGAGTCATCAGGACTTACACAGCATCATAATTTATTTTTCATGAAAGCAAGAATATCTTTCCTAGCCAAGAATGTCAAGGATTATATGCTGGTTAAACTTAGCTTGTCTTTGTAAATGTTAAGTGACTTTCAATTAGGGCCTTCCCAGGTACCGCCATGTGGTTATTAGCATGCTGCACAGGATGTAATTAGGCCCCTGCGGCATGGTGTCTGCTTACTGAAGTACAGCGGACCGTGCGTGGATCCCTGGCTGGAAAGTCCCGCCACGCATGAGAAAGTCCTTCTGTGCTGCACGGTCCTCATTTGAGTGGCTCTGTCAGGAGAGAGTCTTTGCTCCTGTGTCAGATCATGCTTACCGCCCTGTTCACCCTGTTCCGTGAGTCTCGGGGTCCGAGACTGTGACAGGCATGGCAAGGAAGTAGTGGGCCACATTGACAGCCCCCAGCTGTGTGACTGGGGCTACCTGTCGGCGCCATTTCCTGCTCGCCTCTTCAGGACTGTACACTGGAGAAGCACAACAATTTTGACAGCCTAAGTCCTAACAAAATTCACAACCAAGTCAATAAATTGGGCCCAGCTGCCTTTCAAACATGATGCTTTATTAGAAGAGATTTTTATAGAAAGATTAGTTCCATATGAATAGTTCATTTCATTAATGTAATTGAAATTTTATCTTGAGTTTTGATCTAACAAAAAACATTTTAGGACTGTGACAGTTCCGGAGGGAAACCTAGATGTCACAGAGGGGCTGCAAGCTAAAATTCACATCAGGGAAGTCCAGACAAATTTTGAGTACTGTATTAATAACTTAATAAAATGAGGGCTTTTTTCCAAACAGATGCATGTGATATCTCAGTGCAGGTGGCACTAGTGGTACAAAATTATTAAGTCTTTGGTTATTTGTGATTAGTTATTTCTAGTCATGCAAACACTTGATTCCCATCACCTGTGCTTCAAATATAGCTGCTCTAAGGTGTGTGTACTTCATCTTAGCTTTTGACAGAAAATGTAATAAATGCAAGTTTGCCCCAGTTCTTTAAAAAAATACGTAGCAAAGTCTAAAAGGGAACAAAAGGGGGCTTCCTTTTATAATTGGTGCATCTGAAGTAGCAGAAACACTGTGCCAGGAGGGTCATGTCTGCCGCTGACTGCCGATGTCCTTCTAATTTTTAAAATCAACGTTAGCTCTCCTGTCAAGGATCAAGTCGCAGATCATCCACCAAAGCCCAAGCCAAGCTGTGAAGAGATAAGCCAGATGTGAGGAGGGAGGGAGACCCAGGCAGAGGCCCGGCAGAGCCACCAGCCGACCTTCTCAGTGGGAGAAGGGACAGGGAAGACAGAACATCCCAAACTTCCACTCGGAGGTGGTGTTGAGGGTGCGCTCACCAAGGTGGTTTAAAAGGACTCAGAAAAGCAGCATGGGGTGCTCGCCAAATAGCTCAGTAGATTAGAGCAGCTGCAAGCAGGCTCAGGGGCTGGGGTTTGGCCTGCTGTGCCAGCCCTGCCACGGGGCGTGCTGAGATGGCAATTGAGACTAGGCATGGTAGTGCGCGCCTGTAATCCCAGCTCTTGGGAGGATGTAAACGGGGAGATCACTATGAGTCTGATCTAGTAGTGAGACCCTGGACACCCTTCGCTAAAATACAAAAAAAGAAAGAAAGTAAAGCAAAGCCAAGCCAAGCCAAGCAGCGCAGCATGACACAGCCTGCTGGCGAGGAGAGGGCAGTCCCACTGAGCGATGTCTGGTTGTTTTAGCACTACAGCAACCCGTTTCCTTGGGAACTCTCCAGAATTTGCCCCTTAAACTATTTCCAAATCAGAGTAATTTTTCTAACTCACTTCAAGTCCCACATTAAGACACTCTCCACCGGCTTTGCTAGCTGAAGTGACATCCATGGCGGCCTCCCCAGGCCAACCACACTCACCAGTGTTTCTCTCTGGAGAGCAGGCCCAGGCCTGCAGGACACAAAGGCGTTAACTCTGTCAGAGGTCACCCTGTGATGGGTCACTCTCTGAGCCATGTGGACCTGGGCATTACGGGGCAGACTCAAGGTTGAATATAGATTTCTGTCCTACAAAAGATTCCTGTGGGTCTTCCAGTGGGAAGACAGCTAGTTGGCCTTTGAAAGGCAAAAGAGTGAAATGAAAAAGGATGTCATCCTGCTGGAGGGCTAGCTAAGTGACATACACAATATTGTTCAGTGTAGATCAGAATGGATTCTTAGTTGCAGATCTGGTTTTGGCACTTTTCTGCCTCCAAATCTTGTCCTGCTGCACAAACTGTAGCCATGTGCCTACTTCATGTCAAAGTCGGTATAAGGCCCCCAACTCTATTCGGCCATATGAAGCCCAAGAGATGAACGAGTAAGGCATCGCTGTGGCTCTGAGTACAGCCTGGTCTAGTAGGTGGTTTCCCTGCTTAGTTCCCCGCCTTGGATAGAGACATGGGGTCCCCAGGGAGCCCTTGAGTTTCACCGCCCTAAGGAAAACTGCATACCCAACCCCATCCTGCCTCTGCGGACTGGAAGCCCCCTCGGGTCACCCACCCTCCTGCATCCTTCGAGGAGTGCTGCTCCGGAGAGCTACTCCCAGGCCTTCCTGTTTGTTTTGTTGCTACCTCGGTGAACAAACGCGCCCTAAACCCAGACCCAAGCTTACAGTAGGGACGATGGCGCAGTTGTGCGGCAGCTGTGCTCTATTCTTAGGGACTCCTAGGTGTGCCTGGCCTGTAGGAAGGACACGTTCCAGGCCGCCACTGGAGCCTCCACAGGGTGGGAGAGATGAGCCTTCCCAGTGTGATGTTCTAGATCTTAAAATGGACTACAAAGCTCTTACGTATTAAGTACAAGTAAACAATTTATTGTTGTTTCTATTTTCTAACATTGACTTCCAAAAAGTCTTCAGCATCACCATTTTATTAAATCTTCATCAAATTTTAATTTAATGTCTGTTGCTTTCCTGAGAGCATTCACTGGATGGCTCGCCCGTCAGACCTCAGCGGAGCGCTGCCTGCAGGCACCGAGGCATCAAGGCAAACCACAAGGCTTAACTTTCTAGCGGCCCTGTGCAGAGAGCTACCAGGAAGCAGAGGGCATTGCTTCAGCTGTGTACTGTGAGCTCCATGAACGGCGAGAGCTTCAGCGCACGACTGATGTGAAAACATTGACTGAAGGGTGTGCACTCTTCTTTGCGCTCTGAGCTCTTGGAAATCCTTTTGGGCTAACACTGTGCATCTCACCTTGGCCCCCCGCACGGCCTGTGCTCCCCGGCTGCACGTGGCCCAAGCCTTTGCGGAATCTGTCTCTGTGGCAGTGGACTCCAGCCGTGTCCCTGTTTCCTGCTGGAGGCCTAACAACCCTGACCTCCAAGAAGGAGTTACTGCAGTTCTCTGGGGAAGTACAGCACGAGGACCTGGAAGCCTTTTGTGTCCATGGGAATCTGTTTTTCCAGTTTCCAAGAATGCAGTTCAGAAAAGGAGCCAGCAGACAGAAAAGGCTGGACTTCTGCAGTTGGGCGCCTGGGAGCCCAGGGCTCAGCGCTACAAATGCTGAGGGTGATGGTGCATGATTCTTGCAGGCAGTAACACATCGCTTCAGACACACTGTGCCTCCTTGCTGTGCCATCCTCATGGACGGATCATCCTCCCCTTTGAAATACAGGATGGTTCCTGACCCTTAGTGCAGCAGGAGAGGAAGCACAGGGTTCCTATCACACATGCAAATCCACGTTTTCAGAAAGAGGGGATTCTGGAAATTTTCAGGCAAAACTGGACCAGTTGAAAGTTCCCTGTGATGATATTTAACTTTTTACCCAAACTGCAACTCAGGCCACCGCTTTGTACCTGTGATTTCTCTGAGACAATATAAACCGCGGCCAGGAGGACTCAAGAAGCCAGCAGGAGACAGCTTTAGACTCGCTGCCATTGCTCTGAAGGACTAGGGGGTCGCAGATCACAGCTTACCCCAGCTGGAATCACTTCCCTGGCCAGGGAGAGCCTGAAGTCCTGACACTCGGCCGTCTCTCCCTCAGGTCTACGCCTGTCACAGCCCATGGGAGCTGGCCAAAGTGCTGAAAACTTGAGGCAGGTGTTGCTTACCAAGGTAACAAAGCAGCAACAAGTCCTTATTTATTAGCTCCTGCAGTGAGTCAATCTGGGTCACACTGACATACTAGATTTGAAATATCACAGGCATAGCTCTGTTAAATGTGACAACCCAAAAATAAACCCCAGTCCTGATTCATGAACCATTTGCTCATCTCTCTTAATTCTCAGTGAGCCTGTGTTCAGTTGGATGGCATTCTAAACCCACAGGGGTTTCAGATGTGACAGTGTCACTTCCCCAGGAGGAAGTCAGTGAGATGTGAGGGTTAGATCCCTAATACATGTAAATGTCATCAGTCAGGATGACACAGAGAGGCGGTGAGGGCCCGGAAGGAGGAGCCCTGAAGTGGGGACCCATGCACAGCGTGATGGCCCAGGCCTTCATGGCTGCAGCAGACAGGGCCTGGAGACAGGGCTGCCTGCTGTGAGCCCTGGAGTTCTCCTCTGAGGTGTGAATCTGAAGTTATATTTAGCAGCACCTGTTGCTATTTTTAGTATTGTTCTTTTGTTATCTAAACAAAAACATGTCCAAGGAGTCTATTTTTTTTCCATTTCTTGTTTCCTAAATGCCATTGTTTTGATGACTTCCAGCATGCTTGATGTTCAGACTTCAAGCACACTGAAGACACTGCCCTTCCTGTAGGAAAAGTGTCTGTGTCCCCACAGCCTTGTACCCAGGGGGTGAGGAATAGAGGCAGGCACACAGCGGTGCCTACTCAGGCAATGAAACAACAGCCTGTGCTTATACCAAGGAGCAATTTGGAAAGGAGAAATTTTGGGCTGGCCCCCTAAAGGACATAAAGTACAAGAAAATCACAGCGAGGAGCCAGGGTTCCAGGAAGCCCTGAGAATACGCACCTCACACGAAGCTTCTCAGGGCTGGTGCTCTGAGAAGCTGGAGATCGGCCATCGTCTGGGACTGAACACACAGGGTGAGGGGAAGCGTAAGGGACGAGCAGGGCACAGGGAAGAGATTCCCCAGGATGCTCAGGTTTGCAGATCCACATCTGACACGCCACCAAACAGACATGGAGATGTCCCCAGGCCTAGACCCTTGCCGCTATCCTGGTCTGGCTTTTCATCACTGTCCCAAGCACTGCAGCACCATCGCATCTCTTTGCAAACTGTTTACATTGCGCGAGGTACTTCAGTCATGCAGACTGGAGACAAGACAGAAGCCTGTGGCCTCGGGCAGGGAGCAGGCCCACCCCGGGCTCATGACTCCAGGGGAGCCGCCAGCCCCAGCTGGCTCTGCCTCTTCTACGCGACTCGGGTGTGCCTAGCTTTGTTTGTACTTTTCATCAAGCTGCTGCTTGAAGCCCAGTGTTCTTTCGAGTTGAAATCAGGGGCTCTAAGAGTGAATTTTTAGTTTTAAACTTTCTCTACTGTACAGGATAAATGTTCCTCTAAACTTTAGTTTCAGCAAAACAGAAAGCATGCTCTGGTGGGAAAACGGAATGATACACGTGGTGCTCCTGTGTGCTGCAGTCTCTCGGCGCTTCCTGGTTAGAGGTGGTGTGTTCCTCCCAACTGAATGCCTGGAAGCAGAGGCGCCTTCCCAGTCACAGCAGAGAATTACCTCTGCAACAGAGCAGGGGCCTGCAGGGCTGCGGGCTGCGTCGTCCCTGTGCCGGGGCTCTCCCGCTCTCGCCAGCGCCGTCCCCCAAGCCCTTTCCCTCTTCCTTCCCCCAACATCAGCTGGTGCCGTGGTCCACAGCAGAGCTCTTACCCCCATCTAGATGTCCAAGAAGCAGGCAGTATCTTCCTTGTCTGCTCTTCTCCCTTCCTCCAAAGCGGGTAAACCGCCAGATCCCAGGAGAAAAGTGTGTCATCCTGTGCATGCGGCGTGCATAGTGCCACCTGCCTCGTGAGGCCTGAGGCTGTCATTTGTTCCACAGCAGGACATTAGTAGGCACGTTTCTGGGTGTGTCTTGGCAGGACTGAGGGGGTGCCTTTCGGGAATGCTATCTGGTCTGTTCCTGCCTGCGCTGGGGCTCTTTCTAACCAGCTGTATCTCCTGGAGACCATGAAGCAAAAAGCTGTTTTCCCTGATGCCCTGCCCTCATGCCCTTCCTGCCTTGGAGCCGGCTGACCATGTCTGAACACCCTGAATCTGTGAGTCAGATGAACCCCTTCTTTTAGGCTGTGGGTGCCAGGGATTTTGCTCCAGCTATGCCAAAGCCGAACAGTTCACAGGATGGGGAAAGTGTGAGCACAGTGTGACTTCGTTCGGGGGTCTTATCACAGTCACCAAGGAAGTGGGTCAGGCCACGAGGGCTCGGGCAGCAGCCAGGTGTGGTCACCACTGCGTGCCCATCCGGCGTGCCTCCTTGGAAGTGCTTCCCCCTCCCGCGCTGTACGGAAGACCATCACTGCCCCCCCAGGGGGCACCGGCCCCCACTCTGTCCCTGTGCTTCATCTGCCTAGCACCTCTAATACTGAAATCCTTTAATAGTTCATGGCCTGCTTCTTACATCTGGCTGGTTTTCTTTTGTACTAGGGAGCCTAAGAAAGTTCTTGGTTCGTATGGGAAGCTGAGTTGATAGCTGGGTGAATTAATCATCTTTTTTTATTATTTTTGTTGGTTTCTGAACAAGCAATGTAGCCATCCTTGGTTCCATGGGGTCTGTTCTGAGGACCCCAAGGGCACCTGAAGCCTGGGGTCATGTAGAACACTGTGGCAGCACCGTGGCTTGCCCCGTACATTCATACCTATGACACACTTTAATTCACAAGTCAGCCAAAGTCAGAAGTTAATAGCATCAATAATAAAATGGAGCAATTACAACAAATACTCTACAGTATCTATTTAAAATTCATGTATTTCTGGACTTCTCCATGTGCCATCTTTAGACCAAGGAGGCCACAGCAAGAGGAGCCGGGCGGGAAGAGGGGTAGAAAGCAGATGCTGCCTTGGGGAAGGGCGCTGCTCCTCCTCGGGAAGGAGGCCGCAGGCCGCGAGGCATTCTCGGTCCTGAGCCCACCCCTGTGCAGAGCAGTGAGGCCTGCCACGAGCGCCGTGGGCTGCTTGCAGCGCTGCACTTGCCGAGGGAAGCCCGTGGCTTTCCACTGCCAAGCCGGCGTGGGAGGCTGCAGGGGGAGACCGTGAGGCCCAAACGGGGAGCGCGCTGGCCTGGAACCGTGTTGGGCCAGGCTCTCGGGTCCTCAGAGACTTCAGCATAAGGCCCGGGCTCCTGAACTGCTGCAAACACAGCAAGTGCAGATGGACTTTAGGCTTCAGAAGATCTTTACAGTGAGCAAACGCACCTTTCCTCTTGAAGTGCAAGCTGGTATCATGGAGTGAAGGTGAGGATTGATTAGGGAGGCTGAGGCAGGAGGATCAACATGAGTTTTATGCCAGCCTATGCCACATAACGAATGCAAAGCCAACCTGCCCAGCATAGTAAGATGCTGTCTCAAATCCTTGATTGCGCCCATGGACTGGCTTGGGTGCTGCCCTGGGGACTGGTGGAGCACACTTCTGGGCGGGCCTGGGGATCGGTAATGTCACACGCGAGGCACCCTCGGGTCCTCCCCCTGCCAGTCTGGCACCGTTCCACAGCTGCTTCCTGACTGCCCTCCCCTCACAGCACCCTGCTGTCACATTTCTGCCTGGCCCTCCTGGACACCTGTGAGTCGTGTGTGCCGGGTGTTGAGGACGACAGGAGAAACCTTGCCAACAGAACAGGACACCCAAAGGAAAGCAGTGAGCAGGTGCCAGGTCCTTATCCACCAGTGGCAAGACCACAAGGTTGTGTCACAGGCTGTGTGCCAGCTGGGGCACACAAGCCACAGATCCACACTGGCACCCGGGCTGCCGTGGCCAGGTGAGCAGGCCTGGTGAGTGCTCCTCACCCCTCCTGACTTGGGCTTGGAAAGTCCTCTTTTAAAAGAAGTTATTTGTCTCCAAACTACTTTTCTGAGAGCAAAGAAGTAGAAGGGCCCCGTGAAGAGGCCTGCTGTGTCTCACAGGGCGGCCCTGTCCAGAGGGACACAGGAACACTGCCCCGTGTCCTATGGCTCTGAGTAGAGAAGTGAGGACTTCAGACATCCGCAGACGAGCAGAAAACAGCAGTCAGGGGCAGGCTGTGCTCCTCGTGGGCATGGGGTTTCTTTAACTGTCGCTCTTATCGCTGACTCTGGTCCCTGTGTGAGCGGCCTAGGGTTCACAGAGGGTCTCCCCTCTCCGCCTCCCATGTTCTCTCCACAGCTGGAGATGTGATTTGAGCCTCTTTGCGTCCTTATTCGTTGGTTTAGCTTGCCTGGGTTACTCCCTGCAGCAAGGGCAATGCAGCACTGGAGGGCTGCGAAGGGAGTGCAGCTGGCCTGGGCTCACTGCTCCGGACGGGGGCTCCCTGCACAGGTGGGCAATGCCCCGAGCTTCCTCGATTAGAAGGGCAGACGGCTTCTTCCCCATGGCTTTATCTTTGAGATAGAGATTTGGGTGGCTAATGCAGCCCTAAGGCACAGGACTCAGCTGGGGAAACCCTGCCTTCAGGTCTGGAGGGCAGCTGTGCAGGCCAGAGCCTGCGGGGCATGCTGTGCATCAGGAGTCCCTTCCTGCTGGAGCTCATCTCATGTGGACAGTGTTTAAAAAGAGAGACCACACACATGTACATCACTAAGGAGAGGCCACAAACGTGGTACATCACTAGAGAGAGACCGCGCACATGGTACATCACTAGAGAGAGACTGCCCACGTGGTACCTCACTAAGGAGAGGCCACGCACGTGGTACATCACTAGAGAGAGGCCACGCACGTGGTACATCACTAGGGAGAGGCCGCGCACATGGTACATCTCTAGAGAGAGACCGTGCACGTGGTACAACACTAGGGAGAGGCC
>NW_004524731.1:3779458-3797273 GCF_000260255.1 Octodon degus
GAGAGGCCATGCACATGGTACATCACTAAGGAGAGGCCGCACATGTGGTACATCACTAAGGAGAGGCCACACACATGGTACATCACCAAAGCTCTCCAAAATGCGGTCGCTACATCCCTCTTTTTTCATTTTTGAGGAAACCCAGAGAAACAACACATCCATTCTGCTTCATCACCCTCCTCAGCAGAGGGTGAGGAGGACTCCGGATCCCGCCTGGTGCCCACTGCAGGTCGCTGCTGTGCCCTCCCCCTCACTGAGGGTGGCCACCTATGCAACTGCTGTCACTGCCACAGAGTTCTGAGGCCAGGAGGACTGCAGCACGGAAGTTTACCAGAGAGGCAAGATATTATTTTAAAGAGGAACAAGCCAGGGTAGCCCGGTGTCTTACATCTGAAGTTTGACTCTATAGTACAAAGCTTTCTTCTTATTAAGAAGGCCGTTCCGAGGCATAGATGGAATTTCTGATCTAATGGTTTCTTTCCCTTCTGCTGCTTCCCACTCATTCTTGATGATAATTTGGTTTAATAAGTGTGGGTCTAATTTCGCGGCCGCATGCTGAGATTCAAAGGCTATGAGGCAGCCTTTTGAGACCTGCTCACCTCTGCTGCCATGGATCAAAGGAACAATGCGGTCCAGGACCGTCCCTGTTCTCCGTGCCGGGCTCCAAGTTCAAAGCCAGGGAGCGCGGGTGGATGAATCTGGAATGCTAAGGAGGGGCCCTCCATGACAAGAGGCTGCGAGTCGAAGACGTGCTTGGTGAAAAACACGTCCAGCTGCTGTAGGCCCTTCACAGCCCTATTAGTGATTACTTCACTCCAGAATAGTCTTGATTTTTCCAAAAATATAAATGATTTCCTTTTACTTTGTGGGACACAGCAGCACCTCGGTTCACAAACTGAATGTGTTCCCCGACGAGGGAGGGGGCTCAGGCCTGTTCACCACCCAGGGCAGAGTTCACAGAAGGAAGCACAGTTTCCTTCCGCCTGCCTCTGAGAATTGCATTGTTCATGAGCAGAAGCCTCGGAGCTGAGCCATCACAGCCCGTGCACATGTGGGAGCGCACCATTAAGGTCAGACAGAAGCCTGCAGGACTCACAAGCTGGCTGCAGATGAACGCATGCATATAACCCGTTTTAATCCATCTCAGAGATAGTTCCTTGTGTGACTGGAATTCCTAACCATCAAAGTCCTCTTGAAGTACAAAGGTGGGAGAATTCTGCTAAAACTTCCAATATACTCTTTCAAAAAAATTCTTCCTTTTAATTTACTTCTTGAACAATTTTGCATGCTTATATTTGTCAGTCTGAACAACTAATTTGAACAGCATCCAGTATAACAACCGTTGAAATCCTAGCATTTTGTTTAGTGAAATTCTGTATCATTTCTAATAATATATTTACTATTTTTATTCTTTCTCTCTTTTCATATATATATATATATATATATATATATATATATATATATATATATATATGAAAATGTATGCAGGAATATAATAAGAAACTATGGGAACTTAAAGCCATTGCCTTTGACCAGTATACCTAAGAAAAATATTAAATAAAATAACCCTTGTATTCAATTATTTTCTAGAAAATGCACTGTGCAAATACCAGGGAATTTTTGCCATGCTCCTCAAATAACCGCTTCCACTCTTTGCCTGTACGCAGTTTAGTGTAGTAGGTGCTTCATGTATGTACTTTTATTTAAACCTGTAACTTTGTTTTTTTTTTCTCCTTTCTACTGCTTCAGTCACTTTCAAGGTCATTTTCATCTCATGACTTCTTCACCAGGAGGAAAGTGTTTGAGGTCCTCCATTTTCCTCTCTGATGTCCGTATCTGATGCAGGGCATCTATGTGGGACGAGGTGGCTCTTTACATAGCCAGAGTAATTGCGAAGTGATCACAAAATGAAAAGAAATAGAAAAGAACGAAAGCAGAGCACAGCAGGCTCGAGCAGCAGGTTCAGGGTGACTCAGGCCGCGCCCGAGTCTGGAGCGGCCCAGGGCAGCTGGGCACAGCCCCCCCAGCCCGGGCATTGCGCCCGCGGGCTCTTGGCTCACTGCTCGTGCACGGAGCAGTGTGCGGCAGCAGGCCTGGCCTCCACAACCTCGCATAAGTGGCATCCATCTTGTTACAACAGCCAGGTGCCTCCAGAGAGGGCCAGGTGACCCTGGGAAAGGGGGTGCTGCCCAGCATGTGTCGCATCAGGCAGGGGGCCCTGCCTGGCGAGTGGGAAGCTGAGTGGGCACCGCCCCAGAAGCCGAAAGCAGAACCAGCCACAGGCAACCTCACTTCTGTTTGTGGTCTAGAGCAGTGATGACAAACCTGTGGCACGCGTGCCACAGCAGGCTCTTTGTATCATGAAAACTCTAAAGGCTCTGCCATCACTGGTCTGAAAGCGTAGTGGACGTGGGCGCCCCAGTAGTGTCTGCAGCCTGCTGCCGTCTGTGCCGAGGGGTCCCTCAGTGGAGCAAGTAGGCCCCAACATCTCAGTCTTTGCTCAGAGCGCAGGCTCACACTTCTGCAGGCCACTGCACTGTTGCCTACTGCTGCTCTGCTGCATGCAGCTGTTCATCCGTTGTCTTCCCGCTCAGGTGAGGGGCCCACTGGCCATCCTTGGAGGTGTCAGAGGTTCCCAGGGCAGAGATTTAAAGAGCAAACCCCGGAACCAAAGTGGGGTGCTCTCGTCCAGCTGACACCCTAGAGAGCGCCAGGCCTGCAGCACGCAGAGTGCTTCGGGCTGTCAGTAGCAGGCCTCAGGCCAGTGCGGCACGCTGCCCGGCCGCCTGTCCTCTGCAGGGCTCCACCTCTCCTGTCCTTGAAAGAAGAGCTGAATGCTAGCATGTGTCAGCCTTCTGGACCACTCGAGGAGGTCTCCTGAAGGACGCACTATCTGTGCTGCTCACGCAGGACACCTGCGTCCGAGGGACGTCTCAGCAGTGCTGCTGAGTCCTACAGCAGGGTTGTGTCCCTGAGAGTCAGGGCAGCTTTCTCAGCCTGACGCATGGACTGCGACCCCTAGTGACAGACAGTCCAGCCTCCCCGTCTCACTGGCCTGCTTCAGAATTAACACAAAGCTTGAAGGTCTGTGAGGTTGCCGGACTGCACACTTCCGGGACGACAAAGAGCCTCAGGGTTCTGCGGAAGACACAGCCTCCCTCGCCCTCTGAGGCCACGTGCCTACTATAAGTCACCTGTAAATAATGAGGCGCAGTTGTGGAATAGCTCAGCCTATTTTTTTTCACATACGTTTAGCATTTATGTAACAAAATATGCCCCACATTTGTATGCAAATGCAATCTGGTCCATTCTCCGTAGCACCAGATTTTTGCCTTCCTTTACATTAACAATTTCATGCAAGGAAGTAATCTTATGCCGTGAATTCTCTGACATGCAGTCATGTAGCAGCTTTAGAGGAGCTTATGTAAAGTCTCCACGCAAAGGGACAACTCGCGTGAAGTAGGGTTTAACCTCCCTCCAGCCTTCACCGAGCACTCGGCTTTCAGGCACTGTCACTGTGCTCTGTTAGTAACCTCAGACTTGACTCTAAATTTCCTCCCAGAAATCGTGCTGGCGCTTTCCTCTGCATGATAGATACCTGACGTTATCAAGGAGGACAAACACATTATTGGGGCCACCAAACGGCTGGCGCGTCACTAAACAGCTCCTTGTTGGCTAATTCAAAACTGATTGAATAGATGCTTCACACTCTCAGCAGCCTCCTGGGAAAGCCAGCTAATTCAGTGGCTGCTGCTGATTGACCCCTGGCTAATTAAAGCAGCGGCCATGAGGGCAAGGCATTTGCAGTCCATCAGGACAGCGCGCAGCCAGCCTTGTGTTTGCAGCCTGCACATCCTCCCGTACGGTCCCACCACCACTGCGGCCTGCACGTCCTCCTGTAGATCCCTCCGCCACTGAGGCCTGCACGTCCTCCTGTAGATCCCTCCGCCACTGCGGCCTGCACGTCCTCCTGTAGATCCCTCCGCCACTGAGGCCTGGGTGTGCAGATTGCCGGCTAAAGTAGCTTCCACAGGGTTCTTCAGATATCTGTGCTGTCACAGGGACGATTTTAGCTCACTTTGAACTGCTTCCCACAGATGGGTTTTCACTGTTCTGAGAAAAATGCCGACCGTTATGCAGGGATCGCATCTTATTCTAATGGAGTCGCATCATCACTGCTAGGCATGTTAATCATTATTTAAGTGTCAGGCCTTCTCAGCTTCCCTTCATGTGAGTATCCTGCCATCTGGCATCGAAGGCTGCAAGAACGACTGACGTGCCCCCTACACGTCGCAGGAGGCAGCTGCAACACTCAGCTCCGGGGTGACAGCCCCCACAAACGCAGCGCGCATGCTTTGAATTTTTCAGCTCCTTTGCTCCAGCTGCTGTGTGGAAATGAGCCACCATCTGTGTGTTTCTTGGAGTTACTACAACTCACCATTAAAAATTGGCTTTATGATCATTGAACATGGAGAGCCCTAGATGTAAAAATCCACACTCAGCTAGAGCATCTTCTTAAGGAAACGACATCCGATTTCACTAGCTCTCCTCAGAGGTCAGTGGAGCCTTTGGGTACTTCATGGACGCTCCCACCAAGCACTGGACCAACTACTCAGTCAAGCAATTAATGTCCCAGTGGTTTAGAGTGCATCTCAGGCCCCTATGAGGAACATAAGAAAGGACTTCCCCGACTTTGATTAGCATCTGCTCTGTTACGGTTTACACGTCCCATGACAGAAACCTCAGCAGAACCTGCAGGCTCGGTTGCTCTAGGTCCAGGAGAAGGGTGGCAGAGGCCACAGAGAGGCCATGAGGCCATGTGGACGTGGATGCAGCCTCTGCCCTGCCTACCTCTCAGGTCAGCTTTGGTCCCACAAGATTCCTTCTCTCCCTAGCACTGTAAAATCACAGTGTGGCCGCAAACCAAACAATTGCTCTTTCAGATCAAGCAAGTGAGGAGAAAGCCAACAATTTTCTAAGCACAGAGGCCTCTGGCCTTGACTGATGGGCTCTTGACATTGAGGGCCTGCTGTGGGTCCCACACCTAGCCCCACACACAGCTAAGCCAGAGGACAGGGTGACTCTCTTGCCCATGGTCACGTGGACTGGGTGGGCAGGGTGACAGGAAGAAGGAAAACGGAAAGCTGGGGAATGCACTCCTGACCCTGGGCTCGGACCTCCCTCAGGGAGAAACTGCCATCCATGACGGGTACAGCTAGCTGCTCACAACAAACAGGAGCACATGGCCTGTGCGCATCAAGGAGCTGTCCCCTACACAGAGGACAGGTGTTCGCCACAGGTAGGCCCAGGTGCCCTCCGATAGCGCTACTTACCACTGCAGGAGGAGCCAGACCATCAGCGCAGGCACGGCTAGCTCTGCGCTAGACACAAAGCTGTGGGCGCAGCCTGGGGAGAGCTAGATCCCGCGAGACTCACAGAGCACCAGAGCCTCGGCGCTGACAGGGTAACACTCACTGCTGGAGAAACAAGAGGCCTTGGCAGCTGGACATAGGTGACCGCAACATGCCCCAACTGAACAGGTCTGAAACGAAAGAAAACATTTTCTAAGCAATTCCATACGTCAGCACAAGCAAACGTGATAAACACATGTAGAGTTTAGAAGCTGTGGTAACCCACAAGTCGCAGCGCTAACATGACAAGGGGCGAGAAGTCTGTGCCGCTGCTGAGCCTACCCAGAGGGCGCGCCCACGTGTCGGAGCGCACTTCAGCCTCCTGTGCTGTAGGGATGATTTGGTCAGCGCTCAGAGCTCACAGTCTCATCAGACATTCAACGCCTTAGGGTGGCTGTGTGCACATGTGAGTGTGCAAGGCCACCTTGGGACCATCTTTTATCACATTCAAAAAGTCTTCTCTTCCCACTTGAGAGTCCACCCCTGCCCCACCATAGGCTGGAGCCGTCAGGTGGGAGCTCCCCTCGCGGCTCCAGTGTCCGCCCTGCCCTAACGCAGCAGAGTGCTGGCACCGCAGCTTACAGAATAAGGAATCGAGGACGTGCTCCCCAGGCACGGGTGAGAGCAGCTTGTGTTCCCAGCTCAAAGGATGAGGACCCCGAAGTTCATGTCGGCCCCTCCTGTCGCAGAGCAAGCTGGATGAGAGCCGGACGAAGTTCCCTTGTCAGGCCCGCCGTTGCCCTTATGGGGAAGGGTTGCGCCCAGAGTCACGGAGATAATTGAGTTTGCGCGCTGCGGCGCCGCTGTTGGCTTGGAGAGCCTGTGCCTGTCAGTGCTGGTCTGCTCGTCATCCTCTGACACCTGAGGCACGCATGGTGCATGCCTAGTATTTCCTGAAACTTGGCTGGCGATGGTGCCCCGGCGCTCCCCACGCACTGGGAGAGAGAGACAAAGAGACCTTTCAGCCCGGCGAGCACAGCAGCGAGCGGATGCAGCTGGGGACAAGATCATGATGAAGGGGCAGCTAATTTTGCAGGGTCCTTATCACGTGCCATAGCAATAGGCCGGCTCATCCCTGCACAGGGAAAGCCGTGGTGTGTGCCAAGGTCAACTCTGATCAACCTAATGAGGAACAAAGACGCACCACAGGGTGGTGCCTGCCATGGGCCTTCCAAGCAGGTTGCTTGAGGTCTGTGGTTTTGCTTTTCCACTGTGTTGGCAGAGCATTTCACCCTAACTGTGTGGCACCTCAGCGCCCCCATGCTTCCGGGTCTCAGCACCCCTCTTCTAGAGCCCTATCTACTTCCAGACCTACCTACGATGTGTGACCTTCGCTCTCCACGTGGTCTGTGACAGTCATAGCGTGCCAACCACCCCATCCACCAGCTTCTACCGCTCATGGACACTGCCTGGAAAAGAGAGTGGGCCAGAAAGGCGTGGATAATTCCTCACCCGTAATTGCTCGCCCACACTCCGTGCCGACCCGTCCTGGAGTCCAAGTACCACGCGCATTTGGGGTGATGTGACTGAGAGGAACTTACGGGCTCCACACTCTCCAGGAACTAGGGAACTTTCCTGATCTTTTCCCACGTACAAAAAAGCAAAAGCCCTTTGTCCTTAATCCCATGAAGTGGGGTCCAGTGGAAAAAGCAGTGGCAACAAAACACTGAACAAACACGCGTCACCAGAAGTTGTGAATGAAAGCAGTACACAGAACTGCACGGATGTCCATGTCCCAGGGAGGGTGGGGGCGCGCTGGCCGGTGCTCAACCCCTAGCACCCCACAGCACTGAGTCAGCGTGGTGCTGGGTGTGGGGGACCCCTGAGGATCAGTGCCAGCAGCAGCCGTGGAGAAGTGGTGGCCAAGGTGAGCTATCAGCTCTCCTGAGAAGCTTGTGCCTTGGCTCTCCTCCTGCAGCCTTGGCAGTTCACATCACTGAAGGAGCCCAGGACCTTGCCGCAGCCAAGGGTGGCTGTGGTTCTCCTCGGGGGAGCGCGGGACCCCCCGAGCGTCGCTTCTGGCTGTGGTGCAGACCCCCAGCTGCTGCCACTGATCTTTCATCTCGATCGTTTTCCGGCTTCCACCTCTGGCCTTCGGGCCTTCCCAGTGCAGACCTTTGATACAGACTTCAGGAGACATTGTCGTGGGCCCTGGGCCTCCAGCTGGACTCATGGAGGACGCTGCCACAGATCCAGGTCTTTAGCTGGACTCGGAGGGACGCTGCCACGGATCCAGGCCCCCAGCTAGGTTCTTTGTGTCTCTAGTGTGTGGGCAGGGTCTCCTGCTCTCTTGCCTTTGACACTTTAAGGGAACATTATATTATAAATTGTGTATCCTGTATTGTCTATTCCCCTGTAAGTCCTGACTACAGCAGGAGGTAACTCAGAAGTGGAGCCTCCACACTCCGGCTGTGTCCTACAGCTGGTCAGACTCCACCACCGCTCCTGCTCTTCTACAGCGTGCAGAGCCACAGAGAGGCCAGGATGGGCCCAGCAGAGAGGACAGCAGGTTGGGCTGCGCAGCTTGCGAACATGCATTTCGATGGGCTTTTTGTGTAGACAGAACTTACCTTGGACAAGCTGTGCATATAACATCAGTTCTCTGAGGGGACAAAATCCCAGATCTTTATTAAATGTTGCAGCAGAAGGCCCAGTGCATTATCGGCCATCACGCAGGCCCTCCACACGCTGGTGAGGCCTTGTTGCATTCTTGTAAACTCAAGCTGTATGTCAACCTCTCAGAAGGCCTTGTGGAATTCGGCCCCAGTGATTCCCACGGTGCCTCAGCCTTGCTGCAGGCAGCCGATTGAAAGCCCTGGTGTCACTGGGTCGCTGGGGTCCTTTCTGCTTGGCATTGTCCTTAGCCTGGACCACAGAGAGCTCCGTAGGTAGTGTGGCACTCCCAGTAGTCGGCAGCAGTCAGCCGTCAGCGTGGCACGGTAGCACCCCGCTTGCCACCGCTCCTGGAGAGTTTCGAACCTTGTGAATGCTGAGACGGAAGGACAACTTTGTGAAGACCGGTGTCGGTGAGATTTTTCTTTTTACATAGATAGGATTTGCCTGGGATGCTGGTTGCAAACATTATGTCAGCGGATCACACAAATCCTGTTTTTCTAATATCTGTGTGTTCCTAAGAGCATCTCTGATTGGCACCTCGACCATCAGCCTCTCTTCCCCTTAGTAAGCGATCAAGCACGACTGTGAAGGCCTTCCGTGTACCTCGTGATTTATTTCAGGGAACAGATGTCTTGGGGAAAGAGATTTTAATAGGCCACAGATCTCTTTTCAATTCTGAACAGCATTTAGATGATCCCGGAGACGCTCTCGTGAGTGACAGGCTGAAGGCTGACACATCCTCTGTGAGCAAACCATTCTCTCCAGCAGTTGCTGTACCTTCTGCTGAAAAGGCCATTGAAAAATAGAGCTCGAGCGTGAGCCTCCCTCAACACATTTAGGTGATGCGGGAATAAGTGGCACCTATCGTGAGACAAGCTCGCTGCACACGGCGCCGCACACAGCCATCACTAATTCTCTCTAATTGATGGCTTGGCAGGGGCTGGGCTGAACCTCATGGAAGCCGGGGCAGGGGAGGGAGCTCTGTCTGCGAAGGCCCCAGCCTCCCAGCTTGCGTCCGTCCGCCTTTCCGTGAGCCTGAGTGGCACGCGAGGCATCTCAGAGAGAGGACCAAATTAGAGGGCTCAGGATGATTCCTACGTAACAAAGACATGAGCATCAATTATAGCTCAAGGAAGAAAAGCCAAACTTAATTACACAGTGATGTGCAGGTGAGTGAAAACATCCCAGTGTTTACTGAAAGCACGGTGGTGCACAATTATGTCATTTACACATAAAGGCGTGTAGCTGTGTAAGTCTGTTATTAAAATGTGCAATTAACCAATTAACATATCATTAGTATCTACTTAAGCTCCGTGCTGGTAGCACCGTGTTCATGCTTCAGAGGTAACTTGACATTTCTGGCTTATGATCTTTGCCTTTCATTCCACATGTGGAAAAAGTCTCCACTGCGCTGCTCAGCACCGCGCTGAGTTGCTGAGTTGCTGAGTTGCTCTACTGGGCTTGGGACTGTTCCCAACTCAACCAGTTCTGGTCACTTCTTTTGCTTTCTAGTACCAAACTGAATATTTTACTTCATCGACACACTATATACACGGCTAAGTTTTCTGTTGGTCAAAGAATGAAAACTACTCTGGTACTGAAAGATGGGTTTATCAATGTCCTGGATTATCTCTGAAAATGCTCAGTTTAGGATGTTCCAGGAAAAACTTAACAGCTGCAATGAAAGGTTAAGTGGTTCCAGAGGTAATAAAATCTACTGAAGTCAAGGTCATCTTGCCCCAATTCCTGAGGCAGACAATAGAGCAGAAGGATTAGTGGCTGGATTTATAAAAGAGACTGCATGCACTCCATCCATAAGCCACCTGCTGGCAAGACCAGAACTTCTGTAGCTGAATTAAACTGTTACAGGAAGTAGGTACACTCAGTCCTTCTGGTATTTAGAATACATAACTAATACTAGAGTGAATAGAATAAATATTTAACTAGTTTAACTTGTTAGTAGATTAAGTTGTTTCTATTAGCTAAATTAGTAGTTTGATAACTCAAATGTGCTGTAATTGTGTTATGGTTCACGTCTAGTTGTCCCCCAAAGCCTCATGCAGTCGTAGGTGGTTTCTGGAGTTTGTGATTAACTCATGATCCACTGGGATTATGGGTGTGAGTACTCTGGGATTATGGGTGTGAGTGCTGTGGGATTATGGGTGTGAGTGTTCTGGGATTATGGGTGTGAGTGCTATAACCAGGCTGGTGAGGATAGCCCAAATGCAACTTCAAGGAGACAGGCTTGCTTTCTGTAGCCATGGTTTCCACTGAACAAATGGTGATTTATTTGCTCCTTCCATTTGCTTTTGCTGTTTTCTGCCACCATGAACAGCTGCCTCTGCCACATGCTGCTCCGCCTTGGAGCCAGCCTAGCATGGACTGAAACCTCCATTGACTGAGCTAAATAAACCTTTCCTTTCTTAATTTTGGGTGTCGGGTATTTTGTCCCAGCAACTAGAGAACTGAGACAAATTGTTTAGTAGAGAAATCAACTTTAGTTTTGCTGTTTATTGTCTTTGTTATTTTCTCATTGTGGACACAAAATACCCAACACACACAATTTAAAAGAGAAAGGCTTTATTTTGGCTCACAGTTTGCACTGGTGTCTGCCCCTGGTCAGCTGGCTCTAAGTCAGGCTGGCATGGCAAAGGGACATCACAGAGCACAAACCGGCCGTGGTGGGGTATGCAGAATCAGGGGCAGGGAGCCTCTTGCCCTTTCCATTCCACCAGGCCACATGGCTGCTTGTTGGTACTACCCTCACCCAGAGAGGGGCTTCTGTCTTCAGAGAATTTGCTCAGTCACACCTAGAACTCTGCTGAACCAGTCAGTGAGTGCGTCCAGCATCACACACCCATGGTCAACCCACCACCCAAAAGCACTACCTATGAGTGTGCGAGGCTTGGGAGGACAGCCAGGCACAGGCTATAACACTATCTCTGCCCCCAGTCACGTGCCTTACTTTACGCAAAAGACATCTAGTCCATCTCTACGAGCTGCCAAAGCCCACAACTTTGCTGGAGCTTTCTTTCTAGCCAAACACATAACTATGTGAATCATTCTCTTGGACTCTTTGCTCTTGAGTCTCAACATCTGTCTCAAAGCCCCAGAAGCAGCCGAGCCGCCGCTTCAGCATTAGGCTCTCTTAAAACTTCTTCCACCAGATTAATTAGTCCACCACCCTTCATCTGTTTTCTGAAATTTCTTTGGCCAGGAACAAAATGCAGGCATGTTACCTGCCAAAGCACAGTACACATGCCCCGGAGCACAGTTGTCACTGCAGCGTCTGCTTCCAGCTGAAAGGAGGGCTGGCCAGAAGCATGGGCCGGGCCTGGTGCGCAGCAGTACAGGGCTGCGCTCGTGCGCGCCTCCAAAACGCTTCCGAAGGTCCCAGGAAACAGTTCCCACAGCTCCTGAGTGTCAACAGGTGTAGGCACCGCAACTGTATTTATTTGGTACCAATCCTCTCTGTTATGCAGCTTTCCCAGTGCTGGGAAAAATACGCCAAGGAGGAGGGGTTTATTCTGACTCATAATTTCAGAGGTTTTAGTCCATGTTCAGCCAGATGGTTCAAAAGCAGAACAAAACCATGGTGGAAAGATGTGGAGAAAAACTGCTCCGCTCATGGTATCTGGGAAGCAGAGTGCTGGGACAGAGCCGGGCAGGGTGGGAGCCGGGCAGGGCGGGAGCCGGGCAGGCGGGGCTGGTGCTCAGGGTCAGGCTGGCCCATTTCTCCAGGCAGCTGCCGCCTACCGGTGGCCCAGTGCTCCAGATCACTGATGAGGCTGTGGTCACCAACCACCTGTTACCTTCCCGGAGTCTCTTCATCCAGTAGGATGATGAGGGTAACTGGGATAAGGACTTTTCTTTTTCCGAAATAAACCTCCATCTTCTGTTCTTGTTTGTGGTCATTATTCACATCACGCATTTTAATGCTGCTTATTTGAAATCATATTGGAATTTGTGCTTGGAAAATAAAACTGTTTTCCAGTCCAGTTGAAATTATATTTAAGATAGCGGGATGACGTGTCTTCTGCATCTTTCTATCCCTACTGGTATCTTCCTCCTCAGTAGCGTGGCAACTGGTTGCCATGCTTATCTTGTTCCCTACATGGTCTTCCCTTAGCCCCAAGACAGGAAGACATTCTGCAAAAGACGCTCTGTCAGATATCATGGCCCCTAGGCAAAGCTCACCATTGGCTTCCGATCCAAGCTGAACAAAATCGAGCTCCTGCTTGTGATAAACAAACCACTGGCCGCCCTCGGGTGGCTGTTCAGCCTTCCCGACTGCACTTCATGTGGGCAGCCGCCGGCTCTTGTCTCCCTTTGAGAGGAACCCCGGAGCTGCCTGCCCCAGCCTCTCCTTGTCAGCCCGCAGCCTCTGAACTTGCATTACAAATGGTTGCCTCAGTGAGCCACTCTATGAAAATCACCCTGCACTCTGCAGCCTTTTAGTGTTCAGCTGATCTTTTATAGCTTATCTTGTCTAATCAACTGCTTGCTTGAGTTACTACTCAAATGTGCTAAAATACAAAACACGTGCGGTGTGCTCTACCGTTTGCCAGGCACACAGGACAAGGCTGGCGAGCCCCAGCCCTGCAAGCAGACTGAAGGGCTTAGCATTGTGTTAGTCAAAATAGAATACTGTTTTGAACAAAGTCCCTGCAGAAGGTGGCAGCGTGTTCTGCAGAGACGGGTACAGAAATCCCTCCCCATTTTCTTTATCCGAAGCATTCTTGGTTTTCCTGGATGATCTGTCATTACAAAAGACGTGGTACGGACTTCCCATGACTGCTGTCCACACTGCTCTGACTGTCTGCAATGCCGGCAGGCCTGTCCCAATTTCCTGTCTTCTTTGATAACGCCAAACTATTCTCTCTAAAGCCTTCTTCAGGTCGGGTCCCTGTGGACCCCTGAAGTGCACTTCACCCAGCAGAGAGGCAGACCGAACATTTCTTTATCTGTAGCAAGGAGAACAGCTCTAAACCAGCAAGCATTTCTGCAGCCCATGTGGGATGTCTTTTAATTAAAATAAATTAAAGGAAATCATCAAGAGTTGTACTTTATTGAGCTTTGAAGTGTCACAGTAAAGTAGTAAAGTGACAAATTCATGATTGCTTTATTAGTTAGGGCTTAAAATTATATAAATTATTGGAAAATTGCATCCTAAAATAGCTCTGTATTTCTCTTCTTAAGCAGGTGGCAAAATTATTCTGCTAAATATATTCCCTGTTGAGCCTAGTGAGTGACCGCACTGAAATTAAGTGGATACTTGCATATGAGGCTGTCAAGTTTAATGGAAAAATACATTTAAGATATAATAAGATGAAGATTTATTTGAAAAATGCAATATTAAATATTTTAATTAAGTGTATCTACAAGCACACATGGATACAGATGTGTAACACAGAAAGAACTATCCTGGTGAATGACAGTTATCTCTGAAGTGGAGAATTGTAGCAGAAATCCTGACAGCTAGATTGGCCGTTGATTTCATATCTCCATAACGCATACCTTTCTTGGTTTACAAGGTGTAGCCAGGTTTCAATGCTTTTATTCATCACAATAGTAACACTTTTGACCGTGGCAGCACCCAAGGATATTTCGTTTTATGTTTTTAAACATGGACTTTAGATCCCCTAGTGCCCACCCACTTAATCTGTGTGCACAGTTGCTCACTGCGTGTCTAGGCTGAGCCTAATTGCAGCGTGTTTTCCTCAGCTTGAGGCTGCTGTTGCGCACTGCGCGGGCTCCACCACGGAGGGCTGGCGGGCCTCTGGCCGCAGGGCCGGCTTGATCTCCCCGCAGCTCCTCCGGGCGCGCTGCTGTCTCGGGGCCTTCAGACTCCCTGGACTCTAGGCCACCCTGACGCCCTGCGTCCTGGGCAGGAGCCACAGGCAGCATTAGCACAGCAGTTTCTGTATACACATATTTTCAGTCCTTTTAAATAGGAATTAGGAGAGGAAGTTTTGGTCATAGACAAATGCTTTTGCTTCGGGTTACAGCACAGGCTCGCAGCACGCACGTTTCCTGCGGGGCGCTGTGCACGGGAGCCCAGAGCGCAGGCCCATTCCTCCTCACCCCGTGCCCCTGCTCTCCGCCCGCCCTGCGTCCTCTGCCCTCTGGCAGGACCGCTGTGTCCTCCGTATTCAAGTCTTCTCAGGCCGCCCACTGTCTCTCCCAGGCCCTCCCGGCCCTTCATCTCTTGTCCTTCTTTCACTTGCAAGAGATCCACGTCCCATTGCCTGTCTTTTATTTTGCTCTTAATTTCTATTTTGTGTTTCTCATATACGAGCTGACAACATTTAAACTTCTGTGTCTTTATTTCACTTGCATCATGCTTTCAATGGGATCCACTTGCCTGCAGGCCGCTCGAGCTGGCCTTGACCGCAGAGCCGTGCTCGGCTGTGCTGGCGCGTGGAGCCCTTGAGTGCCTTCCCCGTGGGCGATAGGCCACTTTCAAGAGCCAGCAATTGCACTTCTGAAACTATTTTTAACCATATGAGGAACTGAAAACTGTTTTCCAAAATATCTGTACTATTTTACTTTCCCATAAGCACTGCACGAGAATTCCACCTTCTCTTTACCCTGTCCAGTCTGCTATTGTCTGTCTGATTGCAGCCCTTCTTATGACCTTGAAGTGACACTTCTCAGTAGTTTTGAAATTCATTCCTTTACGGGGCAATGATACTGCGGGTCTTCTCATGTGTTTATGGGCCATTGGTGAATAACTTTTGGAAAACTATTTATTAAAACCTTCTTCCCAGCTTTTAACTTCATTTTCATTGCTATTGTCTCTGCTACTGCCATTTCTGAGGTGCAAGACCGCTCTGCATCCTCCAGCCGTTAGGGTCCGTTTGTGTCTCTCTGTGGTGTGCCTGGCCCCGTCCTGGTGTTATCCTTGCCCGTACAAAAGCTTCGGCTCTTGGTGAAGCCCAGCTTGCTTGCTGTCTGTCATGGCTTGTTGAGGCTTTCTCCCATCAAAGTAGTGATTGTTTGAACTGTGCTTGTGAAGATTTATGCCTGTGTTTTCTGTTGAGTTTCATTGTTTGAGCTGTTAATTTTATGTATATGAGCTAGTTGAAGATGGAAGTTGTGCATGGCATGAGATAAGTCTCCAAATACATTTTCAGTTGTCTCACAAGATTTTATTGAGATCACAGTCAACTCTTGGTATTTTCACAACATGGATTCCAGAAATTCCCACAGATTCCCAAATCCACTAATTTCATGCCATGGTGTGACATTCCCATACAAACGGTGCCCATCCTCCTATATACTTGGCATTGTATTGTGTTTAACTATGTCATTTAATAGGATGCAAATGGTATGCAGATAACTGTCCTACTCTGCTGTGTCAGGATAGGTGCTTTTTTGTATTTTTGATCCATGTTGGCTGAATCTGTAGAGAGAACCAACTGTGGGCACAGGCACCAGCTACTGTTTTTCAGGGAGTAATGGACACAACCCTTTCTTCTCTGCACTTTGTCTGGGATCTCACTTAGTTCCTGAAGCAGCTCAGAAGCAATGATATTCCAACATTATATGAAGCTGAGCTTAAGTGATTTGACCAGTGTTATTCCTAATGACGTTAACTGTCCTATTTTTCCAATTAATTATGCTATGCGAATCAAGTACCACTATATCATAATCCACATGTTAGTTGTAAGTCCCGATCTTTGTGGAATTGTCATGCCTAACCATGATTTTTTTGTGAAAACACTTACAAAGGACATATTAGGTATCATGTAGCTCAGTGGCTCATCACCAAAGGCCTGAGTTAAACTGTGAGCATTTTTATCCTTATTTCAATGAGAGTCCAGCTTAAAAGTCAAGTGAGTTTCCAGACTATGCAGTGAGTTTTCACGTACACTACATACAGTCAAAAGCTTTCCTTTGTTCACAGCCCGTAGGGAACGCAGGGAATTCAAAATGTCATGAATTCCCTCAAATGTGTGTAATATGCCAGCGTCTCAGGGTAGCTTCAGCTCTGCGGTCTTCCAGAGCCTGGATGACGTCTGCTCAGGTGACAGACCAGACAGAGACACTTGAATTTCATGGACCTGGTCATCTGAATTATCAAGGACCAAAGTTCTGGCTCGTAGGATGTTTGACCTCCAGGCGCAGAAGTGAGCCTAACTTTCTGACAAAGGTGAGAAATCTGCCCAAATGATGGATCCTGTACCTGCAGTGGTAAGCGTGCTGTCCAATCCGGGCCTGTTTTTCTGCTGCACAGTGGACGTTCAATGAATGAGAGTTATGATTGCATTATTTATTAATTGTTATCTTGTTAATTGCATAATATAGAAGGTCTGTTTCAAGTTTATTATTCATGCACTATGCTTTTAAATCCGCTAATTATAAAATAAGGTGTGAAAAGTGAAGTATACTTTTAATTTTTATGATTAACAAATAAATCCAATCTAATGCTCTGTATTAAAGCATTAAGTAGATTTACTAAGCAACATACGCAAACGCAGTGTGGTAAAATGGCAGTGGAAGGTTTCATATACTACTGCTGAAGAAGATATCAGAGCTATAAGGTCTAATAGCATAATATGTGCTTGTGATTCATGCAAGCATAAAATAAGGCGTCACACAAGAGAAGATGCACGCACACACGCACACGCACACACACACAGAGTCAGGTTTCCAGGAGCAACCGTCTGACAGAGATGTGGTCCCGTGTGACACAGGGTCCTCAGGAAAGGTGCGTGTGTGTGTGGGGCTCGAGGCGTGCTTCTCCTCCCTCCCAGCTTCGATGCCTGCAAAGCGGCCCATCAGAGCAAGCCAAGTGGACCCGAAAGGAAGCCCGAGCTTGTCAGCGAAGCGCCATTCTTAATCACAAAGTAGTGTCACGTATTATCTGAGCAAACTGGTCATACCAAATAATTTACTCTTGTAGGGATTAAGGGAGAATATCTTATAACTGGGATTTATAATAAATTTTCTTAAAACAGATAGAATATTGATCATAAAGAGGATTAGTAAGGAGCATCCAGATAGCTCAGCAGACTAAAGCGCCTGTTTAGACAGAGCACAGTGGCCACAGGGTTCGATCACCAGCGTGCCATGCTGGCCCCGCCCCCGGGGCACGCTGAGACTGTGATTGAGACTGGGTGTGGTGACATGCACCTGTGATGCCAGCGCTCGGGAGGCTGAAAACAGGAGAATCACTATGAGTGTGATCGATGTAGTGAGACCCTGTAGGCCCTGTAGATCCTATACTAAATATATAAATAAATAAATAGGATTGGCAGATATTTTTGAAACAAAATAGTAAAAAAAAATGAAAACAAATCTGTGATTCATAACATGTCTCAATGAACTTTCTGGGAAAAATATTGAAAATGCTTATATCTAAAAAAACTATATCTCTACACATAAATAATTCTACATTAATAATAAAAAGATAACAACATTTCAGAGAACAGAATATTTGAAAAAGAGTCATGAAAGGAAGATACAGGAATGCCGGAATGAGTACCTGAAAACTCCCCCAGCAGCGTAAGCACAGGAGAAATGCAGATTTATGCTTCTATGAGACCAAGGCACCATAATTATGGTATTTGAAATATAAAAAGCTGAAAACATCTAATATTTATCAAGATGTGTAAGAACTGGAGTGCTTTGGGCCTACAAAATGGCCTCACTTTTAGAAAACTCCTCCGTCAATTTGTGTAAATCCAAGCACACACCTGTGTCACCACCTTCTGCTCTCCAACTGTGCCTTCCTCCAGGCTGAGCAGAAGCTTCTACCACCACACGTGCCACCCACGCCACAT
>NW_004524731.1:3797373-3808522 GCF_000260255.1 Octodon degus
CGCCACCCACGCCACATGCGCCACACACAGATATGCAAAGCTGCCTGCTCACAGTGGCCCAGAGCTCAAGGAGCTCAAACGTGCATTAGAGGAAAAAAGGAGACGAGCCAGCTCCACGCATACTTAAGCCACGGCATTGCCAGGCAGAGGCCCTGCGTGAGCGAGCTCACTGATGTATAATTCTGTTCACAGGAAGCCAAAACCTAGACAGGGTCGATTATGGTGATAAGAGTCACAGAACGATTCAGCTATGCATGAGCATGTAGGACTACAATGTCCACGGAGAAGTGGACTTCCTGCAGCGATGCAAGTGTTCTGTGTCCTGGTCCACGGTGTTGGCTATACTCGCTGACGTGGACAGTCACTGAAGTGGACAGCTAAGCCACCTGCATCCCACGAGAAGCACGTTTCACCCAACTTGAACCTTCACTGTGCTGTAGCAACGTGGGCTTCGAGGACCAAGAAAATTAACACCTTTATCACATACAGACTGAACTGGCTGTGGATCTCAGTGCCTATATCTGACCGTGTTTAATATGACAATGCATCATTTACTATAAATGTGCTTCCAGTTGTCCCACACTGAAAGGAAAACAGCCCCAGCAAGGGATGGGCTGCCCTGAGATGTGAGTTGGGATAGGAACCAGCACTTACTGAACGAGGACGGCTAAGTCCTCAGTACCAGCTGGCATGGTGACAGTTCAGCTGTGGGCAACTCTTCAGCTACCGTTCTTCTTCACATACCAAAACAAATTTCCATTTCTACTTTCTGAGAAGATACGATTGCTTCTTAAGTTGAACCTTATAGAATTGCGAATACTTCAGATGGAAAGTCAATGGGGCCTTGGCAAGTGTACAGGACTCAACCTAGTGGCTTCACCGGTCGTGGGAAAACAGGGGGAAGGGCATTTCCAGGACGCGACACTCGGGAATTTCCACCCAGTTGGAGGCTCCCTTAGCAAACGTGACACTTGCAGAAGCTGCAGAAGGGGCAAACTGGAAGACGCCGTCGGGGCAGGGCAAGGGCCCTGCAGAGCACGAGGGGAGAGGACGCCCCGAGGCAGGGCTTGGCAGGTGGGGCTGCCCTGGGAGCTTCCCCTCAGAAGTGAACTCGGGGCCAGGTCCTTCCCTCTCAGAGACCTCCCACTTCCTGTCCACAGAGGCAGCCTTGGCGTGGGAGCCGCAAGCACCCAGCTCAGCGGGTTCTGCTGGACGTAGAGCCAAGCAGTCCATGTGGCATAGAAACCACAGTACTTTGCTCAGTCCTCGTCCAAATGGAAAAATAAAATAATTCCTTGCAGACACATTAGGGCAAATTTCTAAGTGATGTAGTGGGTCGCAGGCCCTTCGAAGGCAGGGTCTCATACTGAGTACGGGCTTTAAGGGACTGAGTGCAACCAGACCATGAGGCAGCTGCTGAAGGAATCTGTTGGTTGAGTCATTTCATAAGGCTGACTGCATGCTCACGGCAGCGAGGCTGGCCAGAGGCCGTCAGCCAGCAGCACGCAGCAGGGGGATTCGCAGGGTGGAGCACACTCTTGTTCCCTAAACATGTGCTCCGGGGAGAGCACAGCGGCCCCGTGTTCTGGCTTCTCCGACTCAGAATGCTACGGCGAAGGCAGAGGGCTGCACTGCACCGGACAGCAGCTTCTCGAGGAGACAGCGACTCTGTCCACCCGTGCTTGTCACACCTCTGTGTGCACGGCATCCTGTGGGGTGGGGGTGTGAAATCACAGCTCTTGGGTATGGCGTGGGCCTGCGAGTGTGCGTTTGCCAAGGGCCTCCCACGGGCAGAGCCGTGGCTGCTGCCATGAGGCTCACAGTCTCCTCGGAGTCCCCAGGCCTTGCGCGCTCCGGTCAGACTCGGGGGCAGCCCTGAGCCCTTGCTCATGGTGGTGCTCATCTGCTCTGGGGTGGGCACACGTCAGAAGAATGGCCTTTCCAGAGGCCACAGTGCCTGTAGCGCACCTTGCCCTGACGTCCGTATGCAGACCCTGACTTTTACTGCCTGGGGAGCAACGAGGCAGGCAGAAGCCTTGGTCTCTGTCAGCAAATTCTATTTCTAGGGAGAAAATACAGCTCAAGTGGAAGCTACATGAGATCACAGTAGACAGAGGCGGCACAGGCTCTGACCCGGAGCTAGGACCCATGAGGGCCCCTAGGTGCTGACAGCCCATGTGAGCATCAGAGGCCAGGCTGGGGCATGTGGGGGCACCACATGGAATGAGTGAAGTGGGGGACAGGGAGCCCTGGGAGGAGCCTGCCCAGGGCCAGGTTGCGTGAGGGCTGGCGGAGGGAGCTGAACACAGTGGTCATGAGATGGGAAGTGCTCTTAAAGCTGGATAAGTAGGAAGAGGGTGGCTTGAGGACAGGGGAAAAAAGCACAATGTGAATGACAGTCACGGACCTTCCAGCTGGATGAAGAGCCTGGAATGAAGGTCTAAAAATAGAGCCGCTAGGGACAGGATGTCCAGGCTTGCAGGTGTCTCAGACGGCAGGCCTGAGAAGAGCGTCCCTCAGCGGGAGGAGCGGGAGCCCACCAAGGCCAAGGCCAAGAGGCAGCGCCCGGACCTGCTTCCCACAGTCCCCTCCTGCCCTCCCGGGCGCTGCTTCACATTTGCAGTGCCCTGTCCTTGCTCCTGCGGGACAGAGGCAGCTGGCCTTGGGCTGGCTAGGCGTTCCAGAGTCGTCTTCGGAGTGGCCCTTGCACATCCGCCATAGCACGCTGAAGCATGAGACCTAACCGCCGTATCGCAGGTGTTTTAGAATTTCTCTAGGAACCCTGGAACTTCCACCCTTGCTGCAGATCCAATAAACAAGGTGCTCGTTTCCACGCATTTTTCCAAATGCAGTTGTGAGAGGCAGTGTGGCAGCCACGGCAGAGACTTCAGGAAGTGAGTAGCTGCTGGGCGTAGCTGCTGTGCGGCTTAACTGCGTCCGTGTCAGGGAAGGCTGAGTGACTGGCTATCCGTCCCCTTTCTGCAAATTCGGCAGACAATTCTTCTGCAGCCTATTGGGTTGCCCAGGTTACAGGGAAAGAACACAAGAGCTACTGCCAGGGGCTAGAGAGTTTCTAATTACCAATCTGGAGAAAAGATCAATTGTAATAGAATAGATGAGAATCAAAGAATTTTTTAAAATGATGAAGCATTTAGGGAAGAAATTAAAGCAGTCGATCCTAACTTTATTCTCTTGTGCATTTGCTTTAGCCATCCTGTTGACACGTCAAGATCAAGCGAGGGGGAAGGGGGCCATGTGCATCCGACTGGCAACTGTGCCCTTGGGTGTGCCCAACCTCACAGGGTCCTGGCATCCATGGGGAGACACCAGAAATCTTGGGCTCAGTGGCAAAGGTTGCTAAAGTTCATGAGTGTTTAAAAATAAGGAGGAAATCAGAGAGCAGAATGCAGGGGCATGTCTGAAAGATGATAAAACAAAAGGTCTTCTGGGTTCTTCATTTGTAGAAATGACTTTTCAGGTACTAGATTAGCCAGCCCTGAGCTAGGGTGCTCCAAGAGGTACACGGAGGAGGAAGACCTTCACGTGCCAAGCGTTGGGTAGATTTCCTGTACAGTTCTACTCCTAGAAAGCCATTTTGGGAGATTTGGCTTTCCCAAACAGCTTTAAATGGTTGAGAAATGTAAGAAATAATTCAGGAGAATGTGTTTGCCATAAAGCTCACATTTCAAAGTTACAATCTCTGCCACCAAACTCGTTTTCTGAAATTAATTTCTCCCTAAGTGGTCCTTGCTCCCCTGGAAAATGACCACGGTTTCCATGGAGACCTGGGAATCGAAGGCGCTGTGGGTCTTCTGCATGTAACTGAAGAATATTTTCAGCCGTCTTTCCTGCGAGTGGAAGTGACGGCTGATATCTGTTGCTCTCGTGACGTGAGCGTTCTCACACGTCCATTCATTATAGACAGATTCCATCTCCGAACGTGGCTACCTGGAAAACCAGCCAGCTGGGCCTCCGACGCTTCCGGGTCTGTTTGACCTTCCTGCTTCTAAAATCCAAACCCTTTCTATTCAGTAGCTGTTTCCATTAATCACATGAAGGAAGTGGATGTTTTCCGTCAAAGATAACCAGAAGTGCAAAGATTCAGACAAACTCAGTTCACAAAATTAACTCACTTGTCATCTGTCGGTACTTTGACCAGTTTGTATCGCGATGTGCAGCTGCGGTGTTAGTGCGAACAGCAGCACACACAGGCGCACAGCGCGTGCGCCCCCTGGCGCCCACCGCTGTCCTTGCCGGTGTCCTCCTCTCCTCCCTCCTCACCACCGCAAGGATGCGGTGGCCAGGCGTGACCCTTGGCTCCAGTTGGGGTGTGTGCACTCTGCCCTAGTGTCCTGTGTCGTTATGGGTGGTTCTCAAAGCCCGGAATCCGGGTTAGGAGCGGGGGAGGTGAGCCACGGCAGTTTAATCTGTGTGTTCTGATGCCCCGCAGGTGGTCCTTCAATGCTTTCTGTCCTATCAGTCCTCAATTCACTATTACAGTCATCATGTTACCATCTAAAAGAAATGCCACACAGGCACGTGCACACATGCCTCCTAAGCGGTTCTGAGTTGCAGAAGGCTTTGGCAAAGGTGAGTGGAATATTCCAGCACTGCTGGCTGGAAGGCGCCTTACGGAGCAGGGCAGGACGGAGCTCATATCTGTAATTGAGAGCACGGGGGTACCTGCACCGCAATAGAATGGTAGCCTTCCGTGGCCCATATCGCATTTCCTACTGAAGTTTTACTTATTACTTAAAACAGCAAGCCCTGGCAGGGATGAGCCCTGGGCCTGCTGTCCCAGCTACCAGGAAGCCGCCACACTTGGTATGCGTCACTGGGCAGTGGGGGCCCAGCCAACACAGCCTCAGCTTCTGGTGGGGCCCTCTGTCCTCCACAACCCCAGGCTGGAAAGGCTCACTCTTCCTGAACAAGAGCAGATGCCCCTCCACCAGGGCCCGCCCAATCTCCACCTGGCCATCAGCCTCAGTGGGTGACACTCAGACCGAGCGCTCTCCTTCGGCAACAGCGGAATGTGGCAGCAGCCACCTGTACTGGGACCAGGCGACCTAAGCTGGGATTGTGGGAGGGCTCTGGAACAGCCTGCGTGCCCTGCAGTCACCCTCACCTTCTGGTGCCGCCTCTTCACGTGCATCCAATAGGTGCAAGGTGTCTACTCAATGCAGCCCTGCGGAGGCCCCAAGAGGTGGATTCTGATCCGTGTCCAGTGTGTCTTCTCCATCTGCCGCTACACAGACATGTGGAGCCAGGAAGAGCGCAGAATGGTAGCATGCCTGAGGCTGGAAATCGCTGCCTAGGCCCGTGGCCATCTGTGGATGTGGGTGCCCCTCCCTCTGGGTCTATCTGTGTCAGGGCCCAGGTGCAGGTCCTCTGTTCCTCCCAGCCCAGGGAGAGGAAGAGCTCTGGGTCCTGAGGGCCCCAGGAAGGCACAGTTCCCATGCTCCTGTGGCGGAGTCCACGGGCAGCAACTCACCTGTGGCATGGAGACATGGACACGTGGACACAGCCCTGTAGCCCAGGGCTCTGCACAGAGCCCACGTGGTTCTCTCCTCATGGAAGGGCTTCGGAATCCAGATCTCAGGAACACCGCTAGGAGAGCAAAGCACTAGGAAGGGCCGACGCACTGCCCAGGACTCAGTGGGTCCCCAGTACTGCTTGCCCTGGATCACTTCCTGTGTGCACATCGAGCTGTACCCAAACGCAAAAACACTCCAGCTCCAGCTCCAGCTGTACTAGGGTTCTTAACTGCCCTGCGGGCCTGTGCCCTACACAGTCACCTTCCCATGTTCAGGCTGGACAAGCACAGCATTTGTGAAAAGCACGGCCCTGGAATAAGGGGGCTTCTTGTTTTTCCTTGGAAGAAACTTTCACTGCCATAGTGACTACAGGTTGGATCACGTACTTGGAAAACCTGTTTTCCCGCATAGCCACGCTATTAATATTGTCATTTTGATTGTCACCGAGCTGTCCTGGCAGGCTGCCATTCTTGCTGGGTGGGTGTTATTTTCTTTCTTTTTACACAACACTTTTAAGTCACTTAGACAGCAGTAAAGCCCTCTGCATTGGCCACGGAAGGCTTCGGCCCTCGCGCCTGTGAAGTGCTCTCTGAGACTGACTACTTCACAGACACAGGGAGTCCGGCCTGGTTTGGTAACTGGCTACTGGCGGGCACTGAGCTGTGCCAACCTAAGAAGGTCCTGTAACCGCTCCTGAGAGCTGCCTTAGGCTGGTGCCGCGAGCACTGTCCCGGTGGCCAAAGGTGGTCTCCTGGGCTTCTTCCAACAGGAAGGAAGCCAGAGCGGCATGAGAAAGGAGACCTTCGGGGGGAGGGTGCGGGGACCCCAGCTTGGCTCACACCCAGGACAGTTCTCCTGACCTTGCGCATTTCAGGTTCACTTCCAAGAACACACAGGCAATGCCTGTGCATGTATGTGGCAAGCCACACGATGATTCGGTGCACACATGCACCGGGTGGTGTCCAGATCAGGGTAAACATCTATCTCCTGAAACACCTATCATTTCTTCATGCAAAAGTGCTTATAATCTGTGCTTCAAGCATTCTGTACCCCATCTTTCTCTGCAGCCACCCCACTGTGAAGTACAGCAGCAGAAACTTCTCTCTCTCTGGCTTTTATGGAGAGTTCTGCTAAGCACAAAGTTCTTCAGTGGCATGCAGGGCACCTCTCACCTCCAGACTGTCAGAGGAAGTGGAACCCCTGAGCTGGGCATGAGCCACCAGCCACATGGTGGGGTGGATACAGAAGCAGGCCAGCGGGAAATGGGCAGGCTCCGTGTGCTAGAAAACCCACTTTAGATGACTACGGAGAGGGGGGCTGTCACTTCAGCATCAGGGGCTGGGATGCGCTGACCGCGATCGCAAATTTGAAAAGACCGTGTGAAGAGCCACATGGCCATGCTCCAATTAGCAACAGGGCAGCTAAACACCGACCAGGTGAGCCATGCCAAGGGCCTCTTGCACAGTGCTTATTCACATGCTTACGGGAGGTCGCCCAGAGAGGGTGGAGGCATCGCAGGCCATGGTTTTAGGTTGTGGTGCTGGCCGCGCAGAGACCAGCTTGCTAAAGCTTCCTGGGCAGGCTCCTCCTACCCTCAGGTCTGCAGAGTTGCCAGTCAGCGTTGGTGGTACACTCCTGGGATGACAGGATGCCTGGAGGCAGAGGCAGGAGTGAAGCCTGTCCTCAAACAGAACTACAAAACGGACTGAGGTGTTGGTCAGTATGCAGGTCCAGAATTCAATCTCCAATACCGCAATCAGTCAGTCAGTCAGTCAGTCAGTCAGTCAGTCAGTCAGCCAGCCAATCAAATTCCTGTGAGGATGACAACCCACAGTGAGCCAAGCGATCTGAGCCAGCCCTGCACCTACAGGGGCCAGGGCTGCCTGGGTAGCAGTGACACTTAGCTTGTCCTTTGATGTGACCTCTGGCTCCCAAGTCTTCCTCTTCAAGTGAAGACAAGGGCTTGTGTGACTAAATTGTGTGTGGCTCTAATTCTGGAGTGTGCAGCTGAAGGGTCTCCACTGTGTGCGTAGACGGGAAGTTGGCCTAAGTGAGAGATGCCCTTCCACAGTGCCCGAGAAGGCCGGGTCTTGCTAAATCTCCCCTCTCCTTTCCCACTTTCCTGCCCTGTGTTGGGCCCTGCCACTGAGATCCTTGTTCTTATCCAAGGTGTCTAAGGAGACGGGAGAAGGACGTGAGGGGTCGTGGTCTCAGAAGCACAGAGTGGGTGGTGATGTGCTCTGCTGTTGGGGGGAATCAGTGGCTTGCCGTTTCCAAGCCCTGCCGGGGTCACTGAGTCCTCAGGGACCCCTACTCAGAACATGTCCGTGAGCACTGATGCCAGGGTCCCCAGGAGCTGCCGGTCCCAGCCTGTGGTGCCCCTGTATGTGGAGGTCCCTGCTGGGGAGGGGCTTGGGGCGAGGTGCCCCTGGTGCCTTTCTGCAGACAAGGAGTGTGCGGGGGACCCTGCCTGTGGCCCTGGCTGTACCTCACACAGCCACTAAGGCTCTCTCAGCCCCCAACAGGGGCCTTCTCTTCTGGAGAAGCACCCCATTGCATGCCCCCATGAGCTCCATGCAGTGCAGCACCCCAGGGAGACCAGGGGGACTTAGCGCCAGTCCCCATGGACAGTGACGATGACAATGGCAGTGATGGCAATGATGACAGCGATAATGAGTATGCGCCTGAGCGCCCATTTCCCATGGCCGTGGGCAATTACACCAACATTTCAGGTTGGAGACTCTGCTTGAACCAGTAACTCTGCACCTTGAGATAGATAATTGTGCGCTGCCGCCAGCTTCCGTATGCACAGCGCAGTCCCAGAGCTGCATCACGCCTGGACCCCTGGGCAGCCTCAGTGCCAGGCCCGTGAGAGGCTTTGAACTACTTGCCGCTCTGCCCAGCTTGCATTTGGTTTCAATTTCCCCTATGAAATACTTTATTCCAAACAGCCACATGAAATGTCACCGATATTTTCAGGCCTAGCTGACAAACATCTTTCGAGCCCCCGTTTACATTTAGAGAGCCGTGGCATTATCTACATCCTCCAGGGTGGCCGAAACCCTGGTGCACTGCGTGGATCTCAAAATATCCAATAAACACAGTAAATTATGGAGGAAATTGTTCTGTGGCAAAACCCTCACCCCAGCTGATGGAATTACTTTCTTTTGATGGCTCTGTCTATAAGAATGTCACCAAGAGATTAAGCTGGCTCCGTAGGGGATGCAGCTGGGCGGTCCTCGCGCGCCTGAGTCCCTTCTGTTGACAGCCAGCATAGCTGAGAGCAGGTCAGGCGCTTGATCAGAACCCCAGGAGCTGAAAACCAGCCAGGTTCTGTGACAGTTTTAGCAAATTACTACGTGCACTTGAGCATTTGTGAATTTGATAATAGTAGTTCGTGGATTTTTCATTACTAACAGTATCTAACATGGCCACAAAAATTGACTTAATGGAATGGCCTCTGATATTGGCTGTAAGATGCAATTTTGAGCCACTAAAGTTGTGAAATGCACTCTCACTTTTGTGTCAGCCGTGTTTATAACGCATCCTTAAAAGAAGATAATGAAGGACCAGGCAGCCGCCTGATTGTTTGCTGTGCTTCCAAAATTTTATTCTGACGAACAACTGTTATTTCAGTCTACTCATTTGCGAAATACCAACTAATTGCTGAGGCTCATCTCTAGTGTTTCTGAGCATGAAAAGGCTGGAGAATGCTGATTTGATTAGTCCTGCTCGGCTTGCGCTGGGGAGAAAGGGCGCCATTAGCGCTGAACTCCTGATATTTGGTTTATGCATATAATTTGCATGCAGCTGGTGAGGTCTGTAGCCGTCCAGCCCTACTTATTTAATACCAAGTAGTAAGTCAAAAGCACTTCAGTGAAAGACACAAAAGATGTTTTTCACAAAATTGGGACCACTCGTGAACACCAGGGACCTTTGCAAGAACAAGGGTGGGAGTCAGCGGTTTTCAACTAAATTGAGATTTCTAAGTTTTCAAGTATTTTGAAGTTTGAAACATACAAATTTTAAGAATGTTCAAGGGGCCGGGGAGATGGCTTAGTGAATAAGTGCTTCCCTGGCAAGCTCAAGGGCCTGAGTTCAATCCCTGGTTCTGAAAAAAAGAATGTTTAAGAATATCTTGTGCAACTATAATTTCTTCTTCCTGTTAAATACATCTCAATATTTCAAAAGTCAATATTTCTAAATATTAATATTTCTTCTTAAATGAGCATGAAGTCTTCCTTCATGGCATTGTTTACTAAATTAAATCTAGCCCCATGTCCTTCATATGTATATGCACATATATATGCATAAATGTACACAGGTGCATTATACAGTTGTTTTGTCTCGAATTTTCCATCATAGATGAAACTCAAAATATTAACCCTGTCATCATCCATATTTTCTAAAAAGACCATGTAAGTTACCCATGAATCAAATAAATTTAGATATTTAAGTAAAACTTTGTGCTAATTTCTGTAGCTCATTGATACCAACTCTTCAATGAAAGTGAGTAATACATAAAAATAATTTTAAGATATGTAGAATACTTTTAAAATGGCCACACACACTTGGCGTGGTGGTGCACTCCTGCAGACCCGGCACTCGGGAGGCTGAGGCAGGAGGAGCCTCACAACGTTGAGGTCAGCCTGGGCTACATAGTGAGTACAAGGCCAGTGTGCACTGCATTGTGAGACCCTGTCTCAAAAAAGAAAAAAGACAAAAGGCCACGCAGCCCCTTCCTAGGGTCCCTCCAGCCGGCACTTGTCTTTTCTGCGACTGGCCCCATCTTAGGCCCTCACAGCCTGCTGATACTTAGAAATAATAAAGACATTCAAGGCAAAGCAAAGTTTTCAGCCTAGAACCCAGGAGCTTGAACACGTAGGTACTGGCCTCGATTCCTCACGCAGCAGGATGGAAACTGAGTTCTGTCCCACACATCCTTTCAAATACTCAATTAAAAAAATAGAAAAAAATTCCTCCTTCCTCTGAAAGTTGGGTGTAAGGAGCTATGTAACGCAGGGGAGAATAGAAAGGGGACTTGGTTAGGAGAATCTTGATGGTCCAGATACCCCGATATCTGTGAATTTTGAGCCTGGGCCAGTGCCGCAGGTCGGAACACACGAGCTAGGCATCCTCCGCTTCCGGGGACACAGCTCTGGATCAGGGAACTCCTGCTCTGCTTTCCCTGCCAACCTGTAAGCGCCTTGTTTTCTCAGCTGTACATTCGAGAAGAAAGGATAAACTTGGAGGCAGTCAGGAGACCGGGCCGCCGAGTATGGTGTGGGACAATGACCAGGGCCACTGGCGATCAGACTGCAAGTGACTCGCAAAGCTCCTGCCGGAGCAGAGGCACCTTTGGAAGACCCCTGGGCAGCTCTGATCACCAGAAAGCAGGGTATGTTCAGAGAAGCTCACAGAAAGTGTTGATCAGGGATGGGGACAGGAAACGTGCAGGAAGCAGTGCCCGGCTCTGGCCTGAGGAATCTAAAGCAGGGGCTGCAAGACAGGCCCCCAGGTGTTGCCTTTGTGCTGCCTCACCTCCCTGCCCTTCCCTTCCCTTTTTCCCTTCCCCTCCCTTCCCCTCTCCTCCCCCCTCTTCCCCTTCCCTTACC
>NW_004524731.1:3808804-3811365 GCF_000260255.1 Octodon degus
CCCTCCCTTCCCCTTCCACTGTCTTCTTTCATCTTCCACTCCCCTTACTTTCCTACTTCTTTTCAATGTCTCCTTTCCTCTCCCTCATGCTTTCTCCCTCCTCCTCTTTCCTTCTACTTTTCCGTCTTGGAAAGGAAGCTGGAAAGGAAGCTCTGTGTCTGGCCCATGCTAGGCATGAGGAGACCACACCCAGCCCAGGTGCTGGCTTTGCAGACATTGGGGAGAAGCGCAGAGGTCAGAGGGAGGCGGGCACTAGCACTGCCGGGGAGGCTCACAGCAGTGCCGGGTTGTCAGCTGTCAAGGTCTGCGCTCCTGGAGGACCTTCAGGGTGCTAGTGGTTCCATACCCTCCTTAAGGAGCGGACACAAATACAGACCAGTTCTAGAGGGTGGCCTCAGCGGAGCACGACAGCAGGCTTTGGCTGAGCAAGAGTCAGGTCCCATCTCTGCAGGGCACTGCGGAGGCCCCAGCAGTCCGAGGGGCGTCCCCTGGCTCTGAGGGTCCATCTCAAGGCAGTGCTCTGGGCCGATGGGTCCCAAAGTCCTCTGGACCTGGTGAGCGCCCAAGAGCTGCTTCCAGAAGGGCTGTGGACACAGTGGAGTCCACCCTGCAGTCCACGTCCAGAGCAGCTCCTGATCATCAGTGTGGCTGCTGGGGGGGAGGGGTAGCAGCCTCCTTCTGAGCGGCCGGCTGGACAGAGCTTGCATGCAGGCTGGGCTCCTTTCCTGTGGCATCCACAGCACTCAGCGGGAGCCTGCCCATCTTTCCAGAGAGCAGCGGGAAGGTAGCTTGCACCAACAGGTCAGCGCGGACTGGCATTGTGCGGCAGCCAGGCCTTCTCTGGCCGTGGCACGGCTGGAGCCAGCTTACTTCATCACCTGCCCAACGAAGACTCACTGGTTGCTGAGCATGCTCCGAGCATGAACCTAACAGTCAGCCTCTCACCCCAGGAGCTCATATCATGTGGGGAAGCAGGAAGCCAAAATGTGAATAAAAACCAGATGAAAGCCGTGCAGAGGCAGACATGGCGCAAGTAGGAAGGGCGTCGAGAGGAGGAGAGCGCAAGGGAAGAGAGGAAAGGGGGCCGCGCTGCCAGCTTCCCCACAAGGACTGGAATCGGTATGGACCGCACACACGCGCGGATGTAAATATGAGCGAAAAGCCAGTAAGATGCCCCGCACATCTGAGGGGCACGCGCATCGGGGGTATGTGTGTGCCTGTGCGCGTGCCCGCGCCCATCACCCAGCAGCCACCTGTGCGGCCCTCTGCGGCCCCCTGCTGGAGGTCTGTCTCTGTGTCCCCTTCTGCACATAAATCGCGCGTCCGCATCTCTCAGCTTGGTTGGTCATCTGTCTCCGCCCACGATCATCATTCGGCTTCTGTACCCCTACGTTATCCCTCTATCCCGGTGAATAGCTCTGCGGGGAGGACGCCTGTGGGGACAGTGGGGGAGGAGGACAGGTGCGGTGCAGTGTGGATGCTGCAAGGAGGACGACACAGAATCAGAGTCACACGGGGACACAGGAAGCCCCCCCCCCCCCAGCCTCTGGCATTCTAGGCACTGCAAGGTCAAATGTCCTGAGTGTTCAAGGCCCGCAAGAAGCCAGCGTGGCCAGGGCTGAATGTGGGCGCAGTGTGGGCAGAGGGTTGAAGAGGGCAGCAGGGCGTGGGGTGGGCACGTCCAAGGCTCCTGAGGCCCCGTGGGGCCGATGGCCCTGCAGGATTCTGCCCCAAGGGGCGGTGCTTCGTGTGAGGCCTCGGGGTAGTGCACCAAGGACGAGTCCTGGCGTGGACGTGGCCGCCGCTGCTCCGCAGAGGAGGGCAGGGTGCTGCTGTTTCCGAGAAGCCCCGGTGCGGTCTGTCTGGGAGGCAGAATCCGCGAGAGGGGCTCACACACAGAGCGTGTGCAGCGTGAAGGCCGGAAGCGCTGACTGCCAAGCAGGAAGAGATCGCTGTCCCGAGCGGCTGCGCTTCCGGCCAACATCCTCTCTGATGTGGTAGGGCAGAGCGTTAGCTCTGTCGCCTCTGAGATCACTGGAAGCTCCTCCGCTCCGGGCATCTTGCTGGCTCACGGAGGCGTGGGCCTGGGGTGGACGCGGTCTCCGGTCCCAGCCGCCTAGCGCAGTTCGTCTGCTCCGCCCCGTGGCTGCCACCGAGGGGCAGTGCGGCGGGTAGCAGACACCCTTCCACCGTGCTGTTCCCACCCTGAAGATGCTGACCACAACTCAGCTCTCCAAACCCTGATCAGAATGGGCGGTCTGCTCCTCCCTGCAGACATGGGGGCTGTGGCCGGGACGGAGCCCTGCGTCTGGCAGTCAGCTGTGGGAGACTGCACAGAGAAATCCAGGGCCCAGGAGGATGCGCAGTCTGGAGCCCTGCAAAGACTGGAACACTGGCTTGCAGCCATGGACAAGTGGATGGTGCATGTCCACGCCTCCGAGTGAGACCTGCTGGCTGAGAGGAGCCTTGGGGACACGGAGGTGCCCTACACCCAATGTCTGCTTTTTGTTTTATTTGTGGTCCTGGGTTAGAGTCCAGGACCTTTGCTCTAGGCTGTATCC
>NW_004524731.1:3811570-3828074 GCF_000260255.1 Octodon degus
TCTGCGCAGCATGCAGTGCCAGGGATCAAACCCTGGCCCTGCTCTTACCTAAGCAAGAGCTTAGTCCCCTGGGCCATCTTGCCAGCCCTACCAACTGTTTTTGATGTAAGAGCTCCCTAAGTCCAAAGTTGCCTAAGCCGTGTCTAAGCTTGTCCTGCTCCTGCTCCAGCCCCCCACAGTGTTGAGACTACAAGACTGTGCCTCCACACCCAGATTCTGTTACTTCTCTGGGACTTGTTATAGATGTGGAAACAAAACAATTCCTCAGTGCAATGCCCACGTCACTTAAGAGCAGAACATCCTTCAGTGGACCTGGGACTGTGCGTCCCTAGCCCCTGGTGACACTTAGGGAACCACATGTGGCATCAGCATGTGGGTCTAAGAGAGCATTTTAAGACTCCCGCTCACAGGTTCTCTCTGCTCTTAATGTTGGGGTCCCCATGAGGATCTCACTCCAAACTCACCTTGCTCCCTTTCCTGGACGCCATTGCTAGATGTTTATTTTCTGTCCCTCCAGGAAATACATTTCCGGTTACTTGGCAGCTGGTCGAGTCCCCGCTCCTGCCTGCTGTGCTTTCTCTGTCTGAGAGCTGGGGCGGGAGTATCTGGCAACGGCGTGGGTCCGCGCTCCAAACTCCTCTTCTCTGCACTTGCTCTTCCTCTGTGTTAGGTCTTCCAATGTGCAACAGACATTTTAAGCTGATTTTTCAATATTTTATCCAAGCTTTCCCTCCAAAAGCCTTCAGCGGATGTACTTCAGTTTTGTGTGACTAAGAGGACAGTGGTTTGTACACTGGCCTTGTGTGACCCGCACTGCACTTACTGGATCTTTCACCAAGATTTTAGGCTAATTAGCAAAAGTCAAGATGGCACTCTTTTGTTTTTCACCAGTAACTCCATCCAAATGACTCTCTCAGAGTCTATCTCCCCGTTTCATAGTTCCTAAGAAACAGTAACAATTTGAAACAGGCTCAGAAGAGAAAAGTGAGTAGTGGAAAGCAGAAAGTCATTGACATTCTGACAGCTAACAAGGGAAATGGAAGACTCATGATTCAGACAAGTGAGTCCATCCATTTATTTAACACCACACCCAACCAGCTGCACCGAGAAGCACGCAGTAGGCACTACAGGATTGCAGGGGAAGCACAAGATGCAGCCCCATCTCCCAAAGCCTATAGTTTTCACTCAGCCTTCCATGCAGCTGGCCTCAAGCGTTGTCCAGGATGCTGACTCCCAGCCCTATGCAGGACAGTTCTGGTGGGTGCAGCCTTAGGGTGCGCAGCGCTGCAAGCACCTGAGCAGAAGCCCAAGCACAAAAGGGCCCCAGCCGGGGAGAGGGTCAGGGAGGGCCGGCCATGAGAGGCTTCTGGTTCAGTCCAGAGCAGATGGACAGCGGACATCTGTAGATACGAGGTTGTATGAATCTATCCATATTTTATGAAAATAGTCAAAGCCCCATGTAAAAGCAGAAAGGGTACAGAAGTGAATTCACAGCAGCAAGAATTAATACACAGGGGACATGGGGTCATGTCCAGAGCAGACTCTCAACTTTGCCACTTTGAGCAACTTACTGAGCCTCGTGGATCCCCACTTGTGTTCTGCTGCGGTCACGAATCACACAATAATAACTGAACACTGCGTGGGTCCAGCACATTGATGAATTTATGATACAAGACCAGAGTGGGCCTGTCTCTGGGACCAGACCTTCTCTGGGTTAAGTGCTACTTTCCAGCCCCTTCTTCCTTCTTCCCAGTCCCTTTTCTAGGATGGAGAATGCTGCCGCCATAACTCAGCAAGGAGATGGTGGGCCTGGAGCCTCAGGAAGCAACTCTTCCTTGTCCTCACTACTGTCCTGTAAGGCGAGCACTATTTTCCCACCAAGTAACACAGAAAGAATGGGTTCAACTCCTTGAAATCTTTGGTTATAAAGCAGTGGGGGGGATTGCTGTGCTTTGAATATCAGTGGCCCCAACTCAGGTTGAAAGGCTTATCCCAAAGGAGACAGGTAGGGAGGACTTCGCTCTGGCAGGAGGAGTGGTAGGAACACTGCAGTCCCAATGTAGGATGAGGCCTTCTTTGTAAGAAGGGCCCCAGGCAGCACCCTAGTCCTCCGGCTCCCCGGGGCACAGCAAGGAGGCCCCATCTGCAAACTGGGACCCAGCTCTCAGCAGAGATGGAATCAGGCTTGGACTGGGACTCCCGCAAGGTTCAGCCCCTGGTGGATCTGGGGCCGCCTGAAAGTGCTAAGTCAGGAGGGATGATGTAGAGGGAGAACAGGGGCCACGGGAGTGCACCATCCTGGAACCTGGCCTCGGGCTGTCCTGGCCCCAAGGACTGGAAGTGCCTGCAGTCTCAGCAGGAGGGATTCTTGGTGTACACATTCCTGTCCCAGAAATCAAGGGGGGAGTAAGGAATAGATGTGTGGCTAGAGGGCCCCAGAAGCCTGCTGCTCAGGGGAGTGGTAGTGACACATGAGCAAGGGGTTCCCAGAGGACTCTGCCGCCTGGAGAGGGTGCTCACCTCACCTGCACCTCAGCTCAGAAGGGCCCCAGAGGTATGTTCTGAAGTAGAGGAAATGAGACGTACAGCTCCCGGGGAGCGCGGGTCTGTGCTGGCACCAGCTTGGGCCTCTCCCTGCCCTATGCCCTGGGGACTTCACAGTTGTCCCTTCAGCATGACACTGACTGTATCCCTTTGGCCCTCAGGGTGCTGTGTTCTCAGTTCTGCCCTGGAGGTACTTACTGCTTAGTTACCCCAGGTATCACCTGCCCCCTGAGCCATGGGGACACAGGAGTCCCCCAAGTGTTGTGAGTGAAACCTGCATCCTCAAGTGCGAGACAGCCTTTCCCAAGTCCCGGCGCATGGCTGTGAACAGGGAGGACTTGGAAGCAGGAACTGTCCACACTGGAATGGACCCACAGCCACACTCACGGCGAGGGGGCCCACAGACCCACTCCTGCTGTTCCAAGCGTGGGGGTTAGCTTCCCAGCATGGGCCAGGTCAATATTCCCAAGGAATTTTCTTTTTCAAAATTTGGGTATGGGGCCGGGGAGATGGCTCAGTAGAATAAGCTCTTCCCTGGCAAGCGTAAGGGCCTGAGTTCAATCCCTGGTTCCGCAAAAAAAAAAAAAAAAAAAAAAAAAATTTGGGTAGACTTCTCCAAGGTCCTAAAACTAAACACACAGTAGCCTCATATCTGGAGACACACACCAAGTGCTGACGTGCACTGACCACCCAAATCAGGAGGACTTTGCTTACCTCGTAGCAAAATAAGAAATTCTCCAACCATAAAGGCTTAATTTACTACTGGAAAATCTTTTTTTTTTTTTTTTTTTTTTTTTTTTTTTTTTTGAGAGAGAGTAATAAGAAGTGTCAGGGCCAGAGAGATGGCTCAGTAGAAAAAGTGCTTCCCTGGCAAGTGCAAGGGCCTGAGTTCAATCCCAAGTTCCACAAAAAAAAAAGTGTCACATCATAATTTTTGTTTTTCTTTTCTTCAGTGATTTAGAAAACATAAAATGTTATTAAATATGTATTTAGCAGGGGAGTGGCGAAGCAGAGTAGGGTCGAGTTATAAGGACAGGTATTTATTTATATTTCTACTCTTTTATTTATTCTGGTATCTGGAATTGAACTCAAGACCTAGTGTTTGCCAGGCAGGCAATGTGCTGCTGAGCTGCATCCCTGGCCCTGCTGCGACAGATCGTATAAAACATGCACTGCGAGAGGTTAGAGGTGGTAGTCAGGAGAGGCTAGAGGTGGTAGTCAGTTGAGAGCAGAAAATAAAGTTCCATCAAAATAAATTTCCTTCAGAGCATTCCTGGGTGGAACTCCTTGTTTATTTCCCCCTCTTTTGTGGTGACAAAGCAGGTGGTGGGGTGTGTGTGTGTGTGTGTGTGTGTGTGTGTGTGTGTGGTTTATAGGAGATGTAACAGAGACAGCTTCTCGGGCCTGGTGCAGGCAGGCCAGCAGCCCGCAGACATGAGCGGCAGCCACAGGAGGGAGCAGGCACCACCACCCCCTCACGAGCCAGCCGGGGCGGTGGAGCAGGCCCCCAGACAGAGCGGAGAGGGAGGCTTGCTCCGGAGGCTCCTCTCAGCTCCTTCTTGGCTGAACTTTTTAGATGAGCAATTCTTATGTTGTCATAGCAATTTTCAAACTCTGGGAGAAGTGAGTCCCTCCTGGCCCACAAATTTCGCTTCTAAGCTTTGATCTTAGGAAACAAATGTGCTGATTCAGAGCAGTCATCCTAAGCGGGCTCACTACAGAGCTTCTTGTGATGTCAGAAGTGAGGCCAACTTGCAGGGCTGGGACACTACCCACATGAATCATGGCGTACTCACTTAATCCAATAATGCGCAGAATGCACAAGTCATATACAGTATCGACAGAGAAAGAGTTATAACATTCTTTTAAGGGAAAGTAGAATTTTAACTGCTGTGGAAATAGATGCTCCATTTTTAAACTACTTACCTATGTCTGTTCATGAAAGCATTTGGAATGTTAAATGTATTTTTGTGACAAATTTTGGTGACTTTGTGTCTTCTCTTTGCCCCTCTTCTCCCTTGTATATTATTTGCTTATTAATCATGGAAGAGAATATGCAGGGCTGTCACACTGAGCTACAGCAGATTTGGCTGGAAGATTCTTTTGTACCGATGAACACTGTGCAATAAGACAGGGTATGTCTTTATCCGCGTTGGCGCGACTCTCTCTTGACCACTTTTCCACTTTCCAGGACAGTTGCGCTCTATCCTGGAGGCCAAATCTGACTACACGCCCTCCCGCGCCTGGCTCGCAGGGAACGCGTTGGCTAGGACGGCGCCAGCAGGCGCTGTAATGGCTGCAGGCATCTCTGCGCAAGCGCACTTCCACGCGGCGGCGGGAGGATGCCCACATGATTGCTTCCATTGGGTCGTCCACCATCCGTCCTCGGGAACAGGCCCCGCTGTAACTAATCCCTCCCGCGCACATCTCCAGCCCGGCTTGGCGGTGACTGGCGGGGAAGGGCGCTCGCTCTCCGGATGCGCGCGGGAGGCGCAGCGCTGCAGCCGCAGTAGCGCCGAGCGAGCGGCGTGGCTCTCCACACACCCCTGCTGCGTCTCCATTCTCCAGAGCCTGTGTGGCTGCCACTGGAGCGGAATCTACAGGAAGACACACGGACTCTCGCCCCCCACTCTTGGGAGCACGCTGGCCACGTGGTGGCTCTGCCGGCTTGCTTCCGAGTCGGGCAACGCCATCGCTCTTCCGAGCCCCATCCCATCCCCGGGAGAGGTGAGGACAGACTCCAGTTCATTCCTTCTTCCGGTCCCTCTGCTCAGAACTTGGGGTGCTCTGGAGCCGGGGAGAGGTCCCCTATCTTCAGAGGCATTTACCCTTCCTGCCATACAGATTCTCTCCTGATGGTTGATGTTTTTATTTGCTTCACAACAGGAAACTCAGAAACATCCAGTTGAAACCACATTTCCTAAACACAATATATAATCCATGGATGGAATTTCTAAACACTGTGGTTGGGATACTAGCCACGCCTCGTGCCTACTCCTTGCTGCTTAGCCGAGGGAGAACTGCAGGCATGCTTCTCCTGACGGTGAGCTGGGATGGCCAAACTCAGAGACCTGCGTCAGCCACCAGGACTTCCCAGGACCTCCCTCACTGGGACGTTTCCTAAGTTGCTGACTCAGATCCATCTGAAGTTGTGGAAACTGGGGTCTTCATCTTAATCCACCATGGGGAGCAGATGCCAGGTGGTGTGGAGAAGTACCAAGCCCTGGCCCTAGAGTCCGGCCTCTGCCACCTGTCACTGGGTGAGGAGACCCAAGAGCCAGGCCCAGAGCCTGCCAGGGCTGCCGCCCACTCTGCTGCTCACACTCACCCCCGTCTGAGCCTTTGGGTACACTGGCGCTCAGAGCCACTCAGTGGCCTTGAGTCCTGGGGCTTGCGGCACCCGCTGTGTCACACTGTCCTGAGTGGGTGACAGCAAGCCTGCCCTACTGAGGCCTGAACCTGTATTGGGCCTTCCTGTCCCCTCTGGTGTGAGCTGCTACCAGGGCTTCCCAGCTCTACCCAAGTGGGCGGTGTCCTCCTGGGCCGTGGTACGCAGGGGACACTGTGTGTGACTGCCAAGTGACTCCCTTCCTCTACATTCTCAGCTTCTTACAATCTTATGACTCCCTGTGCTTTTAGCAATAAACCTGGAAGTAAAAGTAGACATTTACCAAGCAACTTACTGAGAGGGTAGCACATAAAATCCTACTCCATGAGGAAGAAAGGGCACCGCACTCCCCCTGTGGGACAAAGGTGGACAGGACCAGGGGCCTGCAGAAGTGCAGGGCAGACAGACTGTAAGGGGAGAGGCTGGCCCTTCGCTCAGATCCCCTTTTTGTTTAGTTTTGTCAGAGATGGGCATTCCATTGCCATTTAAATATTGTAGATGCAAGAGTTCAGCAGAGTGATCCAATATAGTCCAGTAGTCCATATTTGTAGTAGCTTATGCGTAGGACTGGCAATGTCACAAGTTGTTGACTTGAGCCCTTTGCAGCTCAGCATATTAATATGGCTTTGCTTTTTATACCTCATTTTTATACTTTTCTGCTGGATGGTTCAGACCAAGATAAAGCAAGAATATCTGTATATACAAAATAAGATAGAGGGCTGGTGAGATGGCTCAGTGGTCTAAAGCACCTACTTAGAACAAGCTTAGCAAAGCACAGGGACGGCAGTTCAATCCCCCAGCACCACAAGCCAGCCAGCCCACCCCCTGGTGGGCTGAGCTGGCCACACACACACACACACACACACACAAACACATAAATAAATTTTTTTAAAAAAGAATCTTAAAAAAAAATAAGATAGATATACAGCTACTTTCTCTTAGTTCAATGAGAAGAAAGATTTGTACTAATAGTGTTTAGACAAGATGTCATGTCTGCATCTTGTACTATGAATAACTACTATGAAGACAACAATATGCAATGTATTAATTATTGTAACTGTCCTTCTAACCTGTTTTGAAACTGTCTCAATGCTATTTCTTTCTCAAAATTAATTTAAAAAATAATAAAATAAAGGGAGGGGCTGAGGCTGCTGGGGAGGGCACAGAGGAGGCCTTTGGAAGAGATGCAGACAGTGCTGTATCTGAAGGATTTAAGCAGTAAGAATCCAAAGGAACTTGGGCTGGAGAGCCCCAAGGCCTCTGGGGCACCAGAGAAGCTTGGAGTGGCTGTGGTTGCCTGCAGAGAGATGGGAGCTCCCTGGTGGAGGTTTAGTGGGAGGAAAGACAGGTGGGTTTACAGGGGCACCAGGAGGGCCCTCAGTGTGTGCAGAAACTGGAGTCTGGCTCCAGGTGTTCTAGGGCTGCTGAGGCTTTAAAAAGAGAAGTGTGACTTATTTAGGGCATCAGCCCAAACTTCCACCCTGGCAATTATTTATCTAAAACAAGCTCCTCCCAGCCTGTATCCAGCCACTCCTCTGAAAAGGCTCCACCCAGACTCACATCCCCAAGAAGCCACCCTTCATTCCACAGTTTTGAGGTCTCAGGGTCACATCTGCATAGGGAACCACCTGTGCAAAATCCCTCCTGTGCAGACACACACTTGGGCAGGGACCTACCTGTGTAGTGACACACCTATGCAGGGACCCACCTGTGCAGAGACCCACCTGTGCAGTGACCCACCTGTGTAGGGACTCACCTGTGCAGACACCCACCTGTGCAGGGACCCCCCTGTGCAGACACCCACCTGTACAGGGACCCACCTGTGCAGGGACCCACGCATGCAGACACATACCTGTGCAGGGTCCCACCCATGCAGACACACACCTGTGCAGGAACTCACTTGTGCAGACACCCACCTGTACAGGGATCCACCTGTTCCATGACCCATCTGTGCAGGGACCCACCTGTGCCATGACCCACCTGTGCAGGATCCCACCCATGCAGACACCCACCTGTGCAGATACCCACCTGTACAGGGACCCACCTGTGCAGACACCCAACTGTACAGAGATCCACCTGTACAGACACCCACCTGTGCAGTGACCCACCTGCAGTCACTCTTCTCTGGGTGACTGCAGCCACGGTTCTGCCAGGCTGCATGCTGCAGAGCACCCGGTGGTCATCTGTGAAGGTCTCAGCTTCTTGCTGGCTCCTGTCTGAGGTACGCAGATTTTGGAAGTTGAGGAGAGAGATGGGGCAACAGCTCAGAGGAGCCTCTTGGCAGCACAGGGCAGACTTTGTGCTGCAGTGGAAAGGGCAGGGTTCAGTGACAACACAGGGTGCGGATGATGGGGGACTCAGAGCAGCTGAGTGGTCTGAAGGTGCTTGCTCTCCCACATGTCACTGTGGGATGACTGATATCTGCGGAGGGAAGCCCAGGAAGCCATCATGATGGCAGGCTGTGGTGAGCGCCAGGCAGGGCTGCAGAGGGGAGAGGTCAGAGATGAGGGTTTCAAGTCCAAATGGCCGATGCAGAACGCTGCCCACCAGGCCAAAGAGGGCCAGGGCGGACATCTCTGCTCATTCTGGTGGGGTCTCCGAGGTGAGTGAAGGAAAGTGGGAACCAGGGAGAAAAGCACTTGTCCAGCAGAGAGACCTTCGCCAGGACTAAGCACCGGTGCCAGGGCAGGTGGACCAAGAGCCGGCAGCCAGCTGAGATTTGATGAGAGCACTGGCCACCACAGCATCTTCCCAGGGCCACTTGTAGACATGCCCCGGGTGGTTCGTTGTTTTAATTTTGCTCTTGCTGAGGATGGTGTTTGTCCCAGTGCATGTAGATGTGTGCAAGGAAAGAAGGTTCACATCTCTAGAAACATGCATAAATATGTGTGCATACAGTCCAGTTAACTTTCTCTTGTTGCTGGGACAAAATACCTGACACCCAGAACTAAGCAAGGAAAAGTTTATGTGGCTCACATTAGTGGAGGTTTCAGTCCACACTCGGCTGGCTCCAAGGCAGAGTGGCACATGGCGGAGGGCAGCAGCTCTTAGCAGCAGAAAACAGCAACAGCAACAAGGGCAAAAGGGAGGAGCGGCAGCAGAGAACAATGCCCTCTCCTCCCTTCTGCTGCATCCGGCTGCCTGCCCCAGGGCGGGTGTAGCACCCCACCCATAAGCCCAGCAGCCCGCACACCCACAATGCCAGCACTGGATCAAGGATCAATCACAAACTCCTGAGGCCTCCCTGTGACCGCATGAGGCCTTGGGGGGACACGGAGACACAGACCATAACAGACACACATACATGCATTTATATATGCAGATTGATGTGTGTGCTGGTGTATATGTATGGGTCTAAACACACACACTTATGCAGCTTTTTCCATGTTCTTGCAAAATAAGATTTGCCTTCTCGAGCGTTACTTCCCTCAGTGTCCACCGCAGGACTCAGCAAGGTGTGTGAGCTTGGGGTGCACGCTGAGCTAGAGACACGAGCAGCGCCGGACTGGAACCTGGTGTCTCCAGGATTCTGGGCTTACCCAGGTCACTGGATTTAATTCTAAGGAAAAGGAGACAGGTGGAAAGTCACCCTCGAAGCTGCCTTCATGCCACATCCCCGGGGAAGGCAGGCAGGGTTGGCTGCGTCCTGTATGCCTTCTCCCAACCCACAACCCGCCAGGCGCTTTGAAGCAATGGCTTTGTTAACTTCCTCGGCCTCCTCGGGGAGAAGTGATAATTTAAACTCTGTCCTAACAGCGCTAATGCTGTCTGGCTTCTTAATCATCCTAGAAAATGTTTCACTACAGAGAACCCCTTGCGATTTCTGCGATGATTTCCTAAAAACATAAGAAATCTAGCTTCCCATCAGAGAAGTATTCAGACAGACTGAGTTCAAAGTCATTTAGCATTTCCAAATGCACTTTAGGAAATTATCTGCATAAATTGCCCCCACGGTGTTCGGGTTATGCAGTAACACCCACGAGTCCCGCACTCGGGGCGCTGGGCAGCGCTGGGGAGCAACGGCTCGACCCCGCGGCTCACAAAGGCCAAGGGCAGCCAGGAGGGAACACGGGGTTATAAATAGGGCCCTAGAACCGGTGGTAAAGCTATCCGGAGAAAGTGGAGCAGCTCTCCGGCCTACTTTGGCTCCAAGCTGCCACTCCAACCGTGAGAGTCCCAGGAGCCCTACAATTATTTTTACTCTTAGCAGAAGCAAAAGCGAGTTCAATTTTCTGAAGGGAAATAAATTTGCCAGTGGTTTAAACAGCTTAACTCGGCACTGGTAGAAAGAAAAATGAGAAGGCCCGCTCCGCCGGCCACGCCAGAGGGACCGCCGGCGCCTGGGGGCTCTGCGGGGGTCCTGACCCACTTCCGAGACCCGGACGTGCAGCCGCCCGCCCGCGCGGGGCAGCTTCCTGCCCGCCTTCTCCGCCGGCTTGTCTTTCTCTCCCGGACGCGCAGCCTGGAGCTCTAATCCCTGCCCCGGCCCGTGGCGGGGAGGGACCGTCGCCTGCGTGAGCCACTGTGGCCCCCCGCGCTGCCGCCGGCCCACACCCTGGCTTCGCGGAAGCGGTCCTGGAGGACCTGCTGTCCCCTGGCAGCCGCTCTCTGCGCCTTTCATTCTGATACTATGCACTTGTTGGGAAATCACACCCGGCAGGCTGGCGGGAGCACACAGCCCGTGGCTCAGGACGAGAAAAAACGTAACCGCCGGGGCCTCTGGAAACGGCCGCAGCCCGCGGCCAGGACGGCTCTCGGACAGCTCCGGAGAGGGTCTAAGCACGCGGGGCGGCGGCAGGCTGAGATGCAGCGACCAGGCTTCCCCGCGCTGCCTTTCCTTCAAGACTGCCCTGGACCAAGATAGAGGATAGACTTAGGGGCGGGTAGTTACGTCTGTAGGTTTTGTTAGTTTGGTGTTAAGCCGTGTTATTGAGGCATTTGAAGTAAAAGCTGTACATACCTTATACACACAGAGATGAAGCTTTTGTTTTCTTTTGTCACTACACCAAACTATCACCAACTTGCTAGTTTAAATCAGAACAATCTAGGGCGAGCCAAATAGCTTAGTGGATTGAAGTGCCTGCAATCAGGCTCAGGGGCCGGAGGTTCGATTCCCAGGCCTTTCGTGCTGGCCCGGGCTGGACACTGAACACCTGTAGACCCTTCAGGCTGAGGAAGGAGGATCACTGTGAGTTCAAGCCCAATCTGGGCTACATGAGTTCAAAGCCAGCTTGAACCACATAGCAGAGACTGTGTCAAACAAAGAAACAAATAAAAGAATGAATTGCATTCTGGCGCTGTCTGGTGGCAGCAGGGTCTTCAGGCCTTTGTTCTTGGCATCACGTACCAACTGGATAGCATGAATTTGGCTGCACCACGCACTAAACACACTACACTCACCCCCAGCTCTGTGAGAAGCACAGGCCTCGTGTAGCACAACCGTCCTCCTCCCCAGACCAAAATGCAAGCGGGCATTTGTTACCTTGCTGGTGCATCGACCCCTTTGCAGTGAGACGCATTATAGCGCACGGCTTCAACCGTGGAAAGAGGATCCAGACCTGAAACAAAGGCCTTCCCAGCTGATTCCCACAGCAAGGGAAACACGCGGGACTTGTGCTCCTTCTGCCTCATTTTTCTTTCTTTATTTCTGACACATAAAAACGTTGAAGTCGTACGTGTCCATGGGTGCCCTGCGTGTTCAGTGCTCCTATACATTGCATGATGCTTGTAAAAACTGAGACACATCGAGCTCCTCCCACATTAACGCTTGGTGCTGCTAAACTTAGAGTTCCCTAATCTAGTGTTCCCTGTGGAGCAAGTATTCGTTATTGGCAGCGGCAGTCCCTTCTGTGAAGGTTCAGGGTGCCAGGCTCACGTCCATCACAGACCTTCTCTTCTTCGGCACATCCACCTAGTGCCTCCCATGCTCCAAGGCTGGGGTAAGCAAACTGTTGTCCACCGTTAAGTCTGGCCCAACACAAAGAAGAATGGCCTTTTACATTGCCAAGTGAGTGGGCAAACATGTAAGGAGTGAGATTCTGTCGCACAGGAGGTTTCAGCACCTATGGGTGTCGCAGGAACACAGCCCGAGCTGTGCTAGGGGTGCTTTTGAACAACAGCGGCAAACTCTGACCAGTTACAGTGGAGACAACTTGACTCACGAACTCGAACTCTACGCTTGTGTGGGGCTGGGACTGCCTCAGGGAGCCACACCCCCAACACCAGAGCTTTAAATGCTTCCTACCCAGCCCTTCATAGGATGAGTTCATTGACCCAACCAAAACTAATTGGGGGGGGGGTAGGTGTTCTGAAATTCACATGATGTGAGTAGAGAATGTGCACATGAGCAACATGAGTGTTGACGTGTGACCCAAACACAGTCCTTCCTAGTCAAAATAACTCAGGAGATGCATTTTTAAAAGCAACAACCAATAAAGATTTTAGTCATAAAATGTTTTCACAATGTACATGCTGGGTATTTGAAGGTAAAGTTTACTTTTTGTGTGCACTCTTGCTGTTAAGCAAAGAGCTGCGTGACCTGTAGAATTCACACATAATCCTACCAGGAAACACAAAGCGGTGATTCAGCGTGTCTGGGGTCAGCTGTGCCCCACTGCCACCATCTGTGCCACACAAATCTATGCACACAGACAAATCTGAACAGCCAACTTCTCCCTGCTGAACATTATTGCAAACGGTGACACAAACATGCTGCACTCCGTCACCAGCAAGCTCTGGCTTTTAACTTCAAGCAGCTACTACGTATTATTAAGGCCTATGCTTGACTCTGAGCACCCTGGGGTCAGAGCACTGGGCCTCAAATGGTGCCTGGGGCTGCTTCTCCCCCAGGCAGAGAACAAGCAGGACAAGGCTCCACAGAACCAGCCAGTCGCCACGAGCCCTGCGCAGAGCGATGGCAAGCTCAGCAGGAACAGGGAGCCACTGTGCCTCCAGATGAGCCCAGGGGAGCCAACGGCGGGCCAGGCTTGTGTGATAGCAAGCTGGACAGACCTTCACCCAGCCCTGCTCTAATGAGCACGCTTGGGTGGGAGACGCAGCATAGTGACAGCACGAAACCTCGTGGGGAGTGGACTGGGGACACACCTGCACCTCCCTAACCTCCTCAACTGCTTAAAACAGAGGAGCCAGGCCCCCAAATCCTCACACTGCACACCGACTGAGCCATCAAACCATAGATAGAACACTGCAAAAGCACTGTGTCTTACTCAACATGTGTACATTTTTTCTTGTCATTCTCTAAATGAAAGCGCACACCAACTGTTTACATAGCATTTCCACCATATTAGGTATCATGAGCTCCCTAGAGATTATGTAAAGTACATGGGAGGACGTCGTGCTTTCGCTTATGTACACAACCACTTACACGAGGGACATGGCGTCTGTACGTGTTGGTGACCACAAGGGTTTTTGGACCCAGCCCTCTGTGCATAGCAGAGGACAAGGATATGCTTAGGTGCACTTTTTTTTTTTTTTTTTTTGGTATTTTAGGGAAGGGTCTACAGGGTATTCAGGGTCACACTACCAGACTGGACTTGTAGTGATCCGCCTGTTTACAGCCTCCCAAGTACTGGGATTATTGTCATCTCAGTGCGCCCCTGGGATAGGGCTGACACCGCAGGCCCAGGGATCGAACCCCGAGCCCCTGCGCCTGCTTGCAGGCACTGTAATCTGCTGAGCTATCTGGCCCGCCCCTTAGGTTCACTTTATAGATTGAAAGCTGAGTTTCACTAAGAAGACCAGGGTTTGGGGTCTCCCAGTGCAAGGTGAAGGCCCTGGGATCTGGCCAGTGATGCTCTCGCTGAGGGGTCCCTTGCTCCCAGGGCGCAGGTGTCTTATCATTGGAGAAGACTTCTCCTCTGCGGCTACAACTGCACGCTGGACATAGCGGGAAGGAGATGCTCTGCTGACTCTGAGAATTAATCTAGAGTTTCTGAGGAGGAGTGGATATTCTGAACATCTTAATAGAAGACTATGTCTTCTTTCTTAAAAGATTAGTACACTACTGAAACGTAATTTTATTCCACTTCAAGTCCCGTCGAGAGGCCTCATCACCCATCTCACAGAGGCACCCTTCTCTGCCTCGCTCGGCGGGCGCCCTGGCTGAGGCTTCTGCAGGTGCTGGACCAGGGCATACCACGAGCATGAGAAACAGCCTTCTCATGTCCACTTCAGATTAATAGAATTGTCAGATGTCCAAATAGAAAAAGCCAGAGGTTTCACTTGTCCACATCTTTTCTGGAGTGATTCATTTGACTGAGGTCTGGAGGAGAAGAAATAAGAGACCAGAAGAACTCCTTCCCCTGTCCATCATCATTAGATCAGAATATGAATGCCAATTGTTTTTGAAAGCCTTCATTTCTTCAAGCACAAAGATAGCACTTATATTTGAGCAAAGATAAGATTATCCAAATTATATTAAGATTTAAAGACAACTAATACATGACCTTTGTTTTAAACTTCTCGAAATGGAAACTGTCAGCGATGTAATTTTCGCACAGGTTTGAACATGACACGTGCTTTGCTGGTTAATGAGGGAGATTTCTCCTCTCTCTCCGCAGGCTGACGGGCATGAACCTGCCCTCTCCTGTCATCAGCAGCAAGAACTGGCTGCGGCTGCACTTCACGTCCGACAGCAACCACCGGCGCAAGGGTTTCACCGCCCAGTTCCAAGGTAAGAGGCTGCGCTGAGAGGGGCGTGGGGGGCAGGAGCCTTGCCGCTTCCTGAAGCCAACCTGTTAGGGTCACGCTAAAAGTACAAAAGGGACATAAGCACATTTGAAAACACATTCTTCATGCGTTGTGAGCAGCTGCTCAGGAAGTTACAGAGGCAGCAACAGCAACCCATGAATAACCAGGAGCACAGCACCAGGACAGTGTGCCGTGCAGGCTCCTGATTGGCTGCAAGTGTTGATGGGCTTTAGTCCCCAAGGATGCGTGAGGAGAACTTTAGTTTCTCTTCACCGACCAGTAATGAGCCACAAGCCCTGGGTGTCGTCTTCGTTCGCACACTAAGCGTGGTGCATCACAAGACATGTAGTACACCGCATCACGGGATCAGTTCGGGTCCCCTTTGTACGAAAACCCACCCGAGTAGTCATTTGCAAGTTGTCAGCCCCGCCAAGGAAGGCTGGGTCTTGGCAGCTGAGCCCCGTGCAGCGTCTACACTCGTGCTGGCAGCAGGATTCTGACACGTTCGCTCTGCAGCAATGTCGCGTGGCCACAGCAGGACGCACTGTGCTGTTTCCTACATTTCCTAATAATCAACGATCATTACTATAGCAAAAGGATTCTTTTATTAAGTAGTCCACTGAAAACCATTCTATTTCTACTCTGTGAATAAGGATGTGGTTGCCTTCAAAAATCTACTGAGAGGGGCTGGAGAGATGGCTCAGAGGTCTAAAGCACCTACTTGGAACAAGCTTGGCAAAGCACAGGGACCTCGGTTCGATTCCCCCACCACTACATGCCAGCCAGCCTGCCCCCTGGTGGGCTGAGCTGGCCACACACACACACACACACACACACACACACACTAAATAAATGTTAAAAAAATAAATAAAAAAAAAATCTACTGAGAAAGTTCTCCAACTTCTCGCCGCCTGGACAGTGCCCTGTGCAGGTCCCCCCACACCCGGCTGCTGCCACTGCCCACGACCTCATGTCAGGCAGGAAGACACTTGGCAATTTGTGAATAACTCACAGGCAAGATGGAACCTGGCGCAACCATCCTGGCGCCTCGTGGAAGCCGTAGCAATTCCTCGGTGACTTGGTCTGCCCTCTCGTGCCTTTCACACTGCGAAGCCCGGGCCACACGTGCTGAGCCCTCACAGAGATCAGAAGCAACAGTGGCAGTGGGCAGGAGAGGCTGGGTGTGGCAGCTTCACTCCCCTCCCACCCGGCCGGGTGCTCTGAGAAGGTGCCGGCCTCGGAACCCGGCGTGGCCTGTGTCACCATGGTATGTTTTCTACCTGATCACAGCACTGTCCATTTTTTTTGGTGTTTCCAGAAAATTCTCACCTGTACCCTTTTGGCTGAAACTAAGCCATCATGGAGAGTCACAGAAGTGAAATGAGGTGTTTCACTTAACCTGGGACCTAGCCAACGTGATCCCTTCCTTTCCACAGCTGGCTCTCTCTGCCTTTTGCATTTAAGGTCACATTCTCTTGTGGCAGCCCCGACACAGGATGGGAGGGAGGACAGTGGAAACAGGACGGGGGAGGAGCGTGGACACAGGATGCAGGAGGAGCATGGACACAGGACAGGGAGGAGCATGGACACAGGACGGGAAGGAGCATGGACACAGGACGAGGGAGGAAAGTGGACACAGGACAGGGAGGAGTATGGACACAGGACGAGGGAGGAGCATGGACACAGGACGGGGAGGAGCGTGGACACAGGACGGGAAGGAACATGGTCACAGGACGAGGGAGGAATGTGGACACAGGACAGGGAGGAGCGTGGACACAGGACGAGGGAGGAGCGTGGACACAGGACAGGGAGGAGCATGGACACAGGACGAGGGAGGAGCATGGACACAGGACAGGGAGGAGC
>NW_004524731.1:3828528-3834710 GCF_000260255.1 Octodon degus
TTGGGGTGCTGTGGGAAGACTATAGTCAGCTGGACTGGGGGACTTCTTGTTGCTAAGTTGGTGGTTGAGCTTCCCCAAAAGCCTCGTTAATGAATCAGCACTGAACTAAGGGAAATTTCTGAGGCCAGCCCCACACCTCCGTGGCGCACTTGGCATTTGCATCCGCCTCTGAACGAGCGCTGCAGCTGAAAAGCCAACTCACAGGTACCGCCCTGGAACCCAAAGGAGGCAACGCCCGCTGCCAGTAAGCGGCCCCGTGCCCTGATACACATTATAGATATTTCCTTCTTATACAAATTATAGGTAAATATCATTAAACGATACAATTTATGTAATTCTGTATTTCTAATTTAGGCAGAACTAAGTATCTGTACTTAAAGTGTACATGTTATTTAAGGACTACATAACTATAATTAAAACACATGGATTTCAATTACATATAATATAAACTACATATAGAGAGGAACACAAAACTGCTCTGAGGCTCAGATTTCCTTAAGTACAGAGCAAGGCGAGTACTAGTTTTTGCACCTGAGGCTAGTGGAGGTAAAACAGTGCTGAAGCCAAAGGCCGCAGCCCAGGCTCCGTGCAGGGCGCGACGCTGCTCCAGGCTGCTCTGAGCACATGCTTGGCCCATGGGCTCCTTCAGCAGAAGGTCCTGTCCCCAGCCTCGTCCAGGCAGACCGTCCACAGCAGGTGGGCTTCAGCCCCAGCTCACCCTTCTGGGAGGGAAAGGGACCCATGCTGGCCATGGACACGCGCTGCTGAAGAAGGGCCCAGGAGGCCCCGCAGGAGCTCAGGGAATGCTGAGCAGGGTGGCACTCATTCACTGTCCTCGTCCCTAAGTACACGGTCATCCCCCAGGAGCCAGCACTGCTGGGGTGAGACCAGGGCTGTCGCTAATCTAGAGAAGACCTGGGGAGCAGGAGCAGCAGCCAGGCAAAGGATCGGGAAGCTACAGGCCCTTCAGAGTCCCCTGACCACCCCTAGCACCCCATGTCTTCTTGCTGAAGACACAGAAAAGAGGACCTTGCCCAGACTCTGCTCCTTTCTCTGTACCAATGCGGAGCACCAGGAAGCCCAGTCTATACTGTGGCTAGAAGTACATTTTAGGGTGAGATGCCCTCCTGGGCTTTGTCATCATGAGGGTAAAGAAGAAAGTGCAGGTGGGGACACCATGAAAAACCAGTACGACAGTGTGAACCACAGCAACAACCTGTGCGGCGGCGGCTACCGAATGTCATTGTTGTGCCCTTGCAGACAGTTGGTGAAAGAGTACGAATCTGTTTTGCTTTTATTTGTTTTTAATGCACAAAGGGAATGTGGAAGAACACCACTTCTTGTCACAGTGATCACCGTCTGCACCCCGTCACGGCACCTTCCCACCCCTTCTTTTTTGTCCGGGACGTGATCTCTGTTTTGGGCTCTCCTTTCTTCTACCCTGTCACGGAATCCTGCTGAAAGTAGGGGTGGGGGTGAACCCCTGCAACTGCCACTCCTGAGCTTAACTCACTTTTAATTGCAAACGGAAAAGCTGAGGCATAAAAAACGCTGGCTTCATTTCCAAGAGCACTCTTGGGCTCGGCTCTCCTTGAACGGCAGCGTTGCGCGGGACACAGAATTTCTTCAAGTCTGCTGCAAATCAAGCCCTTTCTTATATGCTGCTGCCATCATTAATTATAACAAATAAGTGCTGTGTTGGCGTTGTCCGGCACCGGGACATTTTTCATGTCTGAAAGATGAATTTGTAAAACATGTATTAATTTTGAACCATGAAGTCCTCCTTGCAACTGAGTAGGCCAGCAAGTGCTGAGTTCCAGCATTACGTGCGTCCATCTGGATATTTAGAAAACAGTTTTCCAAAGATGAAATTCCCATGGATTTGTGCCATGGATAAGTCATTTGGAAAGCAAGTGTTTGTAATGAAGCTTCAATTAAAATAGGGAACACCTGTCTCATAAATCAAAAGAAAATCTGAAGGCAGCTTGAGAGCTTATGTGGACACAAATAATTAACTTGCATTTTAGGTTTCAGCTCTGTATGAGCATCGATTTTCCTCCTTATTTTAAATGAGGACCTTTATACAGATACAGACTTCCCTGTTATGAAGAATGCATTTGGGTAACTGGGAGCCTCATGTACCCGGATAAACTCCAATGTGGTCAAAGCGGAGCGGTCCTGTCCTTCTCTCTGACGCCCACGCTTTCTTAGCCTGAGGCCCAGCGGCCAAAGCCTTACCTACTAGGTGAGGATGAAGAGTCCGGCTGAGGCAGGCTTCTGTCTTTGCCTGTACAATAGGAGTCAGACGAGGTCAGTCAAATCCCCTCAGGATTTACCCTGAAACCATGTAAAGCAGCTTGTAGATCTTTTGTCAGTGTCAGCCATCTGGATGAGTCACGGCCATTGCTTGACCAATTTGCTCTCTGTGAAAGCCTGAGAGAATGTTTTCTCTCTAGGTGACCCTCCTTAGGCACACTCTACATTGTCAATCACTTTCCTCTGTGGCCACATAATCTCCTTGAAAATTTGGAACACCACTGAGTTACAGAATGTTACAGTACAGGTTCTCTTCTGTCCCGAGTCCTCACTGCCTAGTCGGGAGCACTGTAGACTAACAAGGGCCCTTACAGAGAACCAGAAGGGGACAATCACCATTTGTTGAAAACCCAAGGTAAAGAGTCCCTGACCCCTCCCAAGGTCCCTGAACCAGAGTCCTGCAGAATAGTGAACAGGCTCTGGGGACACCCCTGCTAACTAGGAAGATGTGGACAGCACCTGCTCTTTTCTGCTCAGGGAGTATTGGAAGCCAAGGGTCCCATGTAAATATTTCTCAATAAAATTAAATTGCAAAATGTGACCTTCTGTACTTCAAGCAATCCATAAATCTGCTGAACCTATATAATAAAAAGCATTTTTAATAAACATGAAGTTGTTGGAATCAAACACAATAGGCACCTCCCCAAAAAAATAATTTCTCTCAGAATAAGAGATCCAAGTAATGTCTTGCCAACTTTTCCTTGATATGACAAATTACTTGAGAACAACAGTTTAAAATCAGAACTAAATTTGAGACAGGATATCATGTCTGCATTTTGTACAATGAATAACCACTAAGACAACAATGTGCAATGTATTAGTTATTGAAAATGTACTAGCAATTGGTTGTGAAACTGTCTCATTGCTATTTGTTTCTCAATAAAAATATTTAAAGTAAAATAAATAAATAAATAAAATCAGGACCAAGACAAGGATGTCTCTCACCAGACCTATTCAATAGAGTTCTGGAAATATTAGCCAGAACAATTAATGAACACAAAGAAATGAAAGGAATAAGAATAGGAAAGGAAGAATTTATATTATCATTAATTGTGGATGACATGATATTCTATGGAGAAGACCTCAAAACTCCACCAAAAGACAAATTCAGTTATGTAGCTGGATACAAAGTCAACACACAAAATTAAATAGCATTATTGTACCAAACAACAAACTCACTGAAAAAAAAATTGGGGGTTGCCGGGGGATGGCTCAGTGGAATAAGCGCTTCCCTGGAAAGCGCAAGGGCCTGAGTTCAATACCCGGTTTCACAAAAAAAAAAAAAAAAAAAAAAACCTTAGGGAAACCACACCCTTCGCAGTAGCATAAAAAATACTTAGTAATACTTGAACTACTTAGGGATCAATCTAATGAAGGAAGTAAAATACCTACATATTAAAATTTATAGTAATCTGAAAAAAGATCAAAGAGCATAACACAAAATGAAAAGATCCCTTTCTCATGGATAGAAAGAAGCAACATAGTGAAAATGCTCATAATCACAAAAGTGTTCTACAGACTTAGTGCAGCGCCTATCAAAATACCCTCATCATGTATCACAGAGTCACAGAAAGCACTCCTAAGTTCACCTGGAACCAGAAGAGACCTAGAATAGCAAAAGCTACCCTGAGCAAAAAAGACAAGGCAGGGGCCTCACAGTCTCTGACTTAAAATTAACCTACCAAGCTTCTGTGATAACATCTCCATGGCACTGGCAAATAAAGAGAAAAAACGGATGTGAGGAGCAGCGGAGCAGACGCAACTGCAGATGCACCCAGCCATCTTATCTTCGACAAAGGGGCCAAACATGCTCACTGGAAGAAAGAAAAGCCTCTGTAATAAATGGTGTGGGATAAACTGGCTTTCTACATCCCAGAGACTAAACTTAGACCCATGTCTATCAGCATATACTAATAAATTAAAGTTAAGATGGATCAAAGATCTAAATATTAAAATAGAAACACTAAATCTACTGGAAGACAAAGTAGATAAAAAATCTTGAAGACATGGGGGTAAGCAGAGAGTTCATGAACAAAAGCCAAACTGCACGGGAAAATATTTTTAAGAATCAACAATTGGAATATCATCTTATTGAAGTTTTTATACATCAAAAGCAATCACCAACAGAGTGAAAAGCAAACCCATGAATTAGGAAAAATTTTAGCAAAGTGTCCCTCAGACAAAGGACTTCTATCTAGAACATATAAGTAACTGAAAAAAATCAGGCCCCAAAATTCAAAGTCTCAATCCAAAAATGAGCACCTGAGATGAATACACACTTATCAGATGAAGAAATATAAAAGGCAAATACATCTATTAAAAATATTCAAAACATTGGCTATTCAAGAAATGCCCTGAGATTCCATCTCACCCCAGAAAAAATGGCTGTCATCAAGAAGTCAACCAATAACAAATGCTGGAGGGACTGTGAGGAAAAGGAATATTTCTCCACTGTTGGTGGGAATGCAGGCTGACATAATCACTTTGGAAATCAGTGTGGAGATTCCTTGAAAAGCTAGGACTAGTGGTCTCCTTCAATCCAGCTATTCCCCTTCTGGCTATCATCCCAAAGCATCACACCACAGCAATATATGAACAACCATGTTAACATCAGCACAATTTGCCATAGCTAAATCTTGGAAACAATCCAAATGCTCGCCAACTAAGGGGTGGATAGAGAAGACGTGGTCAGCCATAAGGAAGAATAAACTTGAAAATTTTGTAGGTGAATGGATGTAACTTGAAATCACACTTGTGAATGAAATAAATCAAACTCACATGGGTAAACATAGTGTTGTCTCTCCTGTGAGAGAAATTGAAAGAGTTGAGGTCTAAAATATGCAATAGGCAGGGTTTGAAAGATGGAGGATGATGTGGGCCAGCAACCAACCAACTCCACAGAGGAGCCACCAGATCTCCTCAGACTCGGCCTAGATGAGCGAATCTATGTGAGAATGAGGAATGACTAAGAGTTTCAAGGCCAATTCCACGCTTATGATCAGCATTTAAACATGATATTGGGAGATGCGGAAGATATTGTGACCACTATAGAAATTGATGAAGAGACGTATGAGGAGATATACAAATCAATGAAGCAAAATATCCCAATGTTCTTTGTCCGGGGAGACAGTGTTGTGCTAGTTGCCCCTCCACTAAGAGTTGGTTGAAGTGGAATTTGTCCTGTGTGGTCACACTGGGCTGTTTAACTGCACCAGACATTCAGGGGAAAGGGCTGCACACACATTGATACCAGGCGATGGCCAGGGGGTTTATTCGCCAATGAAATGAGTTGATTTGCAAAACCCTTGTGACATTTTACGTTAAGTAGCATTTTTTTTTCATTTAGCTTTCTAGTGCACATGCTCACTAAGGTGCTGAACTTCAGGAGCTGCTCTGCTCTGTCATTCTTGCTGACAATGTCTAGTGTTTTTTTCTTTAAATTAAACTTGATTTTTCCCTTTTAACACACACACACACACACACACACACACACACACACTAAAATATTCAGTAGACATTGTGGAATGGGAATAAGTCATTCAAAAGGGAAAAGGAATCCAGCAGAGTGGTGGACGCCTGTAATCCTAGTGCTCAGGAAGCCGAGGCAAGGGGAACTTTGGGACCAGCCTGGACCACAAAGTAAGCTCCTGGCCAGCCTGAACTACTTAGTAAGGCTTTATCTCAAAAAGACAAAAACAAACAAACAAACAAAAGTGGGGGAGCGAGTTCGATCGGTAGCGGGAGCGGAGAGCGGACCCCAGAGAGCCCTGAGCAGCCCCACCGCCGCCGCCGGCCTAGTTACCATCACACACCCGGAGGAGCCGCAGCTGCCGCCGAGACCCAGCAGCCGCCCGCCGCCCCCGCCC
>NW_004524731.1:3835870-3853414 GCF_000260255.1 Octodon degus
AGGTTTTTAAATTGTTTCATATCTGGTCAAGTTGAGATTTTTAAGAACTTCATTTTTAATTTGTAATAAAAGTTTACAACTTGATTTTTTCAAAAAAGTCAACAAACTGCAAGCACCTGTTAATAAAGGTCTTAAATCAAAAAAAAAAAGTGGGGGAGCGAGGGAAGAACTAGCATGAGGGCAAGAGGGAAGAACAGAAGAGAAAAAAAGAAGACCTCCAACTCACTTACACCGTCAGTGTTCCTGAGCTCAGAGAGAGGAGAGTCTGTGCTGTGTCGTTTGGAGAAACTTTGTGCCCGCATCTCATACTCTGAGCAATGACTCCAAGCATTACAACATGCAATGAATTAACTGCTGTTACTCTATTATTTGTTGTGATACGTTGTTTTACCTTTTTATCATAAAATAAAACTTAAGTAAAAGTAAATGTCATTGCCGATGATGGTTCAGAGAGTCAGTCCATGGACAGTGGGCTTCACGGTGCTGAGGCTGTGGTGAGGCAGAAACATCACGACAGAGGGAAGCATCGGGACAGAGCATGTGAGGGAGAGAGCCTCAACCCTGGAAGCCAGGGGTGGAGAGGGGGTGGCACTGCAGGGCCAGGCAGGGCCAGGCAAGGTGGAGTCTTCCTGCTAGGCCCTGTGGCCTACTCCATCTGGTGAGGCCCCTTCTCCTCGCTGAAGGCAGAATTGCCTATTCCATCACTTCCCCAGAGCACTTCCGCTGGTGATTAAGCACAAAACACCATGCATATCTCAGAATATTCTAGGCCCCAGCCCTCACAAGCAGTAAATGCAGTACAGTCAGTTCTTCAAAGAGGCCTGTTATGTGCTTCGTGCCTCTGACTCTTGACCTTAACTTTTTTGTTAGATCTATTTTTCTAGCAAATACCCTTGTTGGCCCAAGGGAGAAGTTCATAGGTGAGGTCCCCAGGTTAAAGAATGCACATAAGCATGACTTCACCAACCACAACAGGCAGGGTGGAGCAGAGCAGAGCACAAACATGCAAGAGAGCCACCAGAATCTTAATTGTAAAATTCATATACATATTGCAATTCCATATTCACATTCTTACATGGTATCATAACTAGCACATGTGGGTTTACTCATGCAGGAATCAAAGTTACATGGCTGTATCCAACTGTGTGCTTGAGGTAGAAAAGCTGTGCTACATCCTCGGTGTCCTCAGACACCCCTGAGCTGTGAAGCAGTCTCAGGGGCTGCTCACAACACCTTACGCTTCCTGCATTTCACTGTCTTACTCTGTGAGATTGATATCTAATCCCAGAGTCACTGTGGGTGTGCAATGTGCTTAAGCAGACTTTGGCAATTCCCTGCTAACCCCTGTGGTGTGAAGCACTTGTCCCACCTAGGTCATCCCACCTGGGGCCCACCTGGATCATCCTACTTGGGTCATCCTACTTGGGTCATCCCACCTGGGTCATCACACTAGGACCCTTCTTAACCGCAGACTCTTGAGCAGGAAACTTGACCTCCCACGCATCTGCAGATACAAGGAGCTTGGGGTGACTGCTCCTGTACAGAGCTGAGGCAATCTGAAGCAGCGCAGCCTATTTGGAAAGAGATTTTCCTGTTAAGTATGAGCCTTCTCCAGTGAGGACTGGATGCAAGTGCAGTAAAAGGTGCCCATGAAGAAAACCCACAGAAGTTGAACCTGCCATTGTCTGCAGCTGGCAGTTGGCTACACGACCACCGGCAGTGGAAGGGGGGAAGTAATTACACATATTAACGCAGTGTGGTAGGAATGAATAAATACAGGCTCCTTCCCTGCGTAGCCCAAAGCACAACCCAGGCACTTTGCAGGAGTCGGTAGGGACTTCCCTGTGTGGGCAGACAGGGGACACGGGGGGGGGGGGGGGTGTCTTGGTTCAAATCAAGCAATGGAGGGACACCTGGGTGCCCACAGTTCCAATACCTGCTGTGTTCTGTCTGAACCTCAAGTTTCTTGTTCCATAAAATGGGATGCTACAGGTGATCCTGAGGACCAGGGGTTGGTCACAGGGAGAAGGCCCAGGACATCTGGGGGCTGGAGTGTACTTAGTGTCCTTCTGTCCCCAGAACTCAGTTCTCTGTCCCCACACAGGGAAAGCTCTGCCTCTCCAAAGTAGGTAGCCCGAGGAGGGCAGGCCTTCCAAAGGGGAACATTTGGGGTCAGGGCCAAGTGGCTGGTGAAAGGTGAGGCAAGGGGCAGAGTGACAGAGGAGACTGCAGGACCCAGGCTCTGCAGAGGAAGAGTCATGGACAGAGAAGGCAGCAGAGTGGTGAGGGAGAGCAGCAGGGTGTGAGGTTCCCAGCCTCCTTGGGGCCCAGGAGCATGTATTCAGAGGAAGGACAGGGCGTGGCTTCGAGGTGCTGGGTCCTAGAGCAAAGGCATCAGTTTGGGTTCTAAGCATGTCACTGGAGCTGCTCTGCTGAGTGCTGCTCTCTGAGCCTCCAAGGGTGTGGCTGCATGGCACACTAACATGTGACCCTCCTGCCTCGCCACACCCTTCACCCAGCGTCTGGCTCCCCCTGGAAACGTGCTCCCCATCTGTGTGCTGGCATGTCATCTCCCAGGATGACCAGGTAGAAGGCACCTTGAGCTGAGGACAATGGGGCACTAGTATCACCAAAGGCCACCTGCACTTGGGCATTTGGTCAGGCTGGTGTGACAGACTGCCCCTGCCCCTGGCCAAATCCCTCCCCTGTGTCTCAGGCAGGCCAGAGGGCGGCGCAGAGTCTGTGCCTCAGACCCTCCTACCTGCCTCTCCAAAGAGGACAAAACAGGTGCAGGGACTTTTTCTTTCTCTGCATTTTATCTATGTATTAAGAGACTATCAATATAAAATTCTATTCTGAACAGTTTTTAGTATCGACTGAGAATAGCTTAAGTTTTATTGTAATTATTTTCACTAGATTACATGAGAATTTCTCACTAATTTGGAAAGAAGAGAAAAGACTTCACAAAAAGCATGCAATCATACTTGTTGGAGATGCTAGCAAGATGTACAGAAAGCTCACCTGGAGGCATCGGACATGACACATACGACTCGGAGTCTGTTCCCGACTTTAAGTCCACACATAAAAACTTGTAGCGATTTATTTAAAAGTTGTGTGTCTAAAGTATGACTGTACAACCAAAGGGTTACGTTCTACGTGGACCACCCGAGCGATGCCTTCCTTTGTCTAGACTGCTAAACTGTGTTGGCGTTGGAGACTTGGGAGCCAATGATGTCATTCTGTATATTGCAGCTATTTAAAATAGATTAATATTTGGCAGCAGGTAGATATTAAGCGCTTATGCTTGAAGGAGAACAAAGAGATTACTCAGAGTCCTTTTCCCTTGGCAAATCATCCTTCTGGAGTTTGTATTTATGCTACTTTGGGGCAGAAACCATCCTGGCTTGCGGTTTGCCCCCGAGTGGCCACGCCACCCCTCGAGCCCTCTGTGCCAAGCCATCGCCAGGCATTGTCTGAAGACAGCTGAGTGTGCCTCTTTAGGCAGCGTGTGCTTGGTACTGAGACTGTCATGTGTGCACCATGTGTACCAGAAGGCTGGCAAGCACAGTCACAGGACAAAGGCCAGAGCCTGGCACCTCCTCCAGCCCCCGAACTTGCACTTGACGTCTGTGAGTGCCTGCACAGGGCTCACCAGGAGCCCCCAGCCACAGCCCGGTCGTGCTGTGGGTAGCACAGGGTCTTAGAAATCACACAGGGCGCTGCCTGTTCTCTTCAGCCTGAGTCACATCATTCCCATTGAGCAGGGAGGTGCCACAGCATGCACTGAACCACCAGGTGAAGAGGCTGCCTGCGTGGCTCAGGGTGGCCCAGCTCCTCAGCCTGTGTGGCTCTGGTGGCCTGGCTCCTCAGACTGCATGGTTCAGGGTCGCCCAACTCCTGGGGCTCCAGGCACCTCAAGGTGGATTATCCCAGTGCTCCAAAGGAGAGGCAAGGCTCCAAGGGCACCCGGGTGTGAGTGTAGGAGAAGCTGCGAGTGAAGGGGAACAGGAGGATGAGTACAGACCCTAAACTCTTGGTAAGTGGCTGTGGGCAAGCTTGCCTTCGCGCAAGGCGAGCAGGGCTCCTTCGGGGTCGCGTCCCACTCTGGTCAGGCCGCCACCTGGCCTCGCTGTCTGTCTGTCTGTGGACTCCCTCCTCTGCTGAGCTCCACAGGTGGCCAGATGCCAGCACAGGCTCTTCACACACAGATGCAGCTCTCCTGTTCATGGTCCTGGCCATGTGTTCTCCTCCCTGAGGCCAGGCTGAGCCTGGCTCATGGCAGGGTGTGTGGCTCACGGTCCCAGCAATACCATCGTAGCAAGGACAGGGCCTGAGGGCGTCCTGTGGGGCTCCCCACTCTCAGGATGATATCTGTGCTGTGACTGGCTTGGCCCCTCATGGGCTGCAGCTTTGAGTGAGGTCCCTTGAATGAGAGCCACTTCCGGAGAGCCCTACATGCCCCTCTCCTCCAACAGAAAGCCCCAGCCCAGACATGGTCCCTCTCAACCCTGAAAGAAGTGCTGTAATCCATAATCCCTGGTTCCCACCCTGGTCCTGCCATGTAGTGCTCAGAGTCAGGGGACTGTGGGGGGATGAGGAATGGTTCCCCAGGACAGATATGGGGACAGGATCCCTGGGCAGCCTGTGGTCACACACATCACTGTGCACAGCTCACGGCAGGGGGCGGTGACCTTTCCTGACACACGAGCCAGCACATGTGCTTCTCCTTTCAACTGTTCGTCTCCAGGAGGTGGATCTGGAGCTCTCTGCCCCTGGCATGCTGCCTCCTTTGATTCCAGGGCTAACTACCTGTTGGGAACCAGCTTATCCTTTCTGTGTTTCACAAAATTTCATGCATCCTTCAAGTGAGAATTTATTGAATTAAATGAAATATTTTTTTATAAAATCAGTTCCTATAGAAAACTAAAATAATGTAAAATTTCAATTCTGCACAATCAGGACCTCCCATGCATTGCTCATCCTGAGAAGAAGCCTGCTGGAGACAAACATCGATGCTTTCTGTGAAACACAGGGAGCCCAACAGAATTGTAGTGGCTGACACAGTAATCTAGGATAGAATGGTGGTGGTGATGTTCTCCAGTGTTAGAGAATGTCGTTAGTGCACCAGGCTGGCGGTAGCATCCCCAGCCTTGCGCGTCTCCTGATTTTCCCTGAGGGTAAGCCCTCCACATCACTTGTCACCAACCACCTGGAGAGGCTGGGCCCGCCCCGCTCCTGCCAGCTGGGCGTGGGAACCTTGCCGGTGCCCTGCAGCCACTTGCGTCTGCCCAGCGCCACTGACGTGAAGCCCTCACCTTGGCAGTTGCAATTTTCTTTGCTTGGGAAATCCAATTTCAGATCATTCCTGTGTAACAACCCGCTAACTCAGGTGATGGCTCCTTAGATTAGATTTCATTAGCTAACGTTAACCTGATTAGCTCCAAGCCGGAAGCCTGCAGGTCTGTGTGTGCTTCTAACTCTCTCAGCCACAGGAGTTTGAGAACAGGCAGCTGAGGCCCGCGGCTGTCCTGTCGGGCCTTCACTGCCTAGACAACAGGCCCCGAGGGTCACTGAGGACAAAAGTCGCATGGAATGTGCAGACAAGCTCCCTTTTCTGTTTGTTTTAATGGATGAACACTGTTTCCTTTCTACCTGTAGAAATTTATTTGAATTTTAGAGATGATTAACACAAGCTTTATTCATAGAAAATTTAAAGTCATGCTTGAAAAACAAGCTTAAAAACATGTATCATAAAAAAACATTTCAACTGGGCTGGAGAGATGGCTCAGTGGTCTAAAGCACCTACTTGGAACAAGCTTGGCAAAGCACAGGGACCGCGGTTCAATCCCCCAGCACCACATGCCAGCCAGCCGCGCCCCCTGGTGGGCTGAGCTGGCCACACACACACACACACACACACACACACACACACACACAAAATAAATGTTAACATAAAAAAAATAAAAATAAAAAACATTTCAACTACCATCAACAAAAATATTCCTACGCACTACACACGAAGCCTTTGTTTCCTGTCCCACCAGTAGCGCCGGGACATTTCATTCGTTTTTCTGGATTTAGTTCATGGATGATTTCTCATTTTGAGCCAGTCGGAGGACGGACTGGGGGCCGCTGCAGGCTGCGGGGGGCTGCCCACTGGAGGGGAGCCGGCGCGTCTGGAGCAGACCGCGCTCGGGCGGACGTCCTCGGGCGGCCACCAGACCCTGCCGAGGCCACGGAGCGGGGCTCAGACTCCTCGGGGCCCCAGTGCGTGCCAAAGGACCTACATGCAAATGGCTTGGAAGCTGCTGCCCCGGTTTTCCCTGAGTTGAATGCTGTTTTATCCCGAAGCTCCTGCCGCCTGCAGTGCGGCCCTTGGCAGGTGAAGGCTTGAAAGAAGAAATACACGAAGACGCGGTTGCACCGGGCTCTTGGCGGCGTTCGCTCCGACCTTGCCAGGGAGAGGACAGCCGCCTCTCGCCTCTGCTCGGACCACGCGCAGCGCTGAGCTCCTCTGTGACTCGGGCTGGTGACTTCTCGGCGCCGTCTCGCGAGCGACGGTGATCGTGCTGACTCAGCAGGAAGACGTGGCGTCGCCCCACGGAGGCCACTGTGCGTGGGCAGTGTCGCCCCGCGGAGCCCTGTCTTCAGCAGGGCAAGCTCCGCCAGCCTCTGGTGGGAGGGCCGGTTCCTGCCTTTGTGGTCGCCACAATGAAAACGAGAAAGTGAACTCATTATAAATACTGGCTCCCAGTAACTTTCCACCTGAGCTTTAAGAAACGCAGTCTGCGGTGCCAGGTGCAGGTGCATATTTCATGAGAAGGCCCCGCAACGGGCCGTTCCCGCCCGGCCCAGCCTGCGTCTGCGTGGGAGGGTGGTCCACGGATGCGCAGCGCGCATGCCCATCGGAGACTACTCTAACTGCCCAGGTAGCATGAATTTTTCCTGGCAAAGGACTCTTATTCTTTAAGAAATATAAAACTCAAGACTTCATTTATTTCTGTGCATTGAATTTGGAAAACATAAAGCCTATGTTTTCTTACATATACACACTAAATGTATTTAATAAATAAAAGTGCATGCTAGAGTCCAAATAATGGTAATGCAAAGGGCTGACGAGATAGCTCAGCAGACCAGGCACCTGCTTAGGCAAGTGCAGGGACCAGAGTCCAATCTCCTGTCCCACATGCTGTGCCGGCCCCGCCCCTGGGTGCACTGAGCTGGCCACAGAGACCAGGTGTGGTGGTACACACCTATAATCCCAGCACTGGGGAGGCTGAAAACTGGAGGGTCACTGATTCCAAGCTCCAGAGTGAAAGAAACCCTGCACCAAATACATAAATTTTTTAAAATGGTGATGAAAAGGGACGATCCTAATCATTTACTCTAAGGCTTGAAACTTATAAATGCCCGAGAGGGAGACATGCTTCATCTCCACCTCATTAGTTTGTCACTATTTTCTGTGCAATCTCCTGCAGGTAATTTACTTGTTTCATATAACGGTTTCCCTTGCCAGACATCTACCTTTCCAGTTAAAAAGCAACTCAGCGCTTAGGGAAGTTCTCGCACGGTAGAGGGGGTCTGAGGATGACAGCATTAAGTGGATGATATGGGAACGCTTTTAAATATTAACATCGCAGCTGTTTTTGTTTTTCTCCCTCAAATTTCTCTTGATCTCAAGCAAATATAGGAGCTCAAGTGAACATGGGCAAGGGATCTTTAATTAAATATCACTGTCTAAATTCGGAAGTGAGAGATCTGAGGAGAAAGTGCAATCGATTTTTCTGGACAGCGTATGGAATAGCCAGGCATGCAACATTGCTTAGGAACAGCTGAGGGACGGCAAGGTGACAGAAGAGAGTGCTGGGAAGAAGCCAGCTCTAGCTCACGTAGAATCCAGTGGGAGCACGGGTTGTGCCCACAAAACTGTGACATAAAGAATTGTATTTGTGATTGAAAGGATGCAAGAATTTATCTTACCCCATGATTGAAGAATAGGATTCAGAAAGGAAGCTCATGACAGGAAAACGAGGTCTGAGGCACCTGTGTTCCCCCTGAGAGGCATGCCTGGCCGCGTTAGCAAGATAAACTAATCAGCTTCTCTCTGGAGAGCAGAAAAACAATAGCTCTTTCTTTAGGGGGCCATTAGGGTGAGGGTGGAAGTACAGGTTTATTAATGCCCTAGACCTTGTTCCTATCTAGTTTACAATGACAATATAATATGTAATTACTGCAGTTTCATAATTATTCTATATGAATTAACCCTGGCTGTTGAATCTTTGCAAAGCAGTTTACAATTGCTTCATCCCCTAAAACATAGCCAGACCTTGGGGAGAGAGGTGCGCCCTGGCCCGTGAGCGGGGGCAGGACCTCTGCTGCCCCCGGAGGGATTTTGCTATAAGCTCCTGCACACTGCACACAGGAACCCGAGCCTCCTGCACAGAGCGCGTGTGCAGCTCTGGTGTGCCCGAGCACGTGCACTGCGAGGCCTCTGCGTGTAAGGAAGACTCACCCTGGAGATTTGGCCACCACCTGACCTGCGGAGGAGGGGACCCGTGGCCAGGCTGGAAACATGCACATTGAAAGCAAAGGTGGCCTCCAACCCTAAGGATAGCAAGAGCTTCCATTTATTAATTTGACTTCTGTGTAGTAGCCCATGGCGGACTAGTACATCCTTTGCTCTGCTAAGCCTTTCCCAGGGACCGAGAGGATTACGCAGAATATTGGTCTGGAAGCCAGATGTGTCAGCGCACATGGGAAGCGATGCCTTTGGTGGAAACCATTACGAGAACATATATTTTATGAGGACAGATGTAATACTGTTAGGAGGCTGTCATGAGTTTTAAAAACATTTGGTACATGCAAGAGACACCACAGTGCTTGGCAAATAACTGTGGAATTGAGCTGATCTACCTACTTCTGGATACCTTTTTTTTTTTTTTTTTTGCAGAACCGGGGATTGAACTCAGCTTGCGCTTGCCAGGCAAGTGCTCCTTCCACTGAGCTCTCTCCCCAGCTCCTACTTCAGGATACTTCTTCGTCTTTCTTCCTCTTTTTATTTTATGTGAAATACAATAAAAGGACATAACAAAATAATCAGAGAGTATGTGTATCGGTATCTTCAAAGTAGCTACTCAGAGTAGAACCCCGAGATGTAGGAGAGTCTCTCTTAGGAAGACACAGAGAGCAAGCCGCCTGTTGCCAGTGGAAAATGAGCGGATTGTATCCATTTACTTCTCTAAGATATTCCTGCTGTAGAAAAACTATAGGAAAGTGGGCACTTGGCCTGTTTTCTATGTAGCTGTATATCCAGGGCTTAGGTGGATGTCAGGCTTAGATTAGGAGATCAATACCTATTTTTAAAATGAACAGTGCTAGGGAATCTAATTAGGTTGTCAGGGAGCACGGACAGCCCCCTCCCCAGCAGCATTAGAAGGCTGGCGAGGCGCTAGCTGCTCTCCACACAGGCATGGCCGTGTTGCTCAGGGGAAGACTGAAATATTTTCGATGAATCTCTGCTTTCTGGACAGAGGCCAGAGTCTACTCGTATATTAAAGGTGCCTCAAATCCCAAGGTTAGAGATTCTGAGTCCATCTTTACCAAACACATATTTCAAAGCTTTTTCATCAGTCTGACATAGAAGTCAAATGTGAGATCTTTCTTGAATAGAATCATGCAAGATCCAAATCAGGTGACAGCAGACCCTAACTAAGGTGCCACAGGCTCAGTGAACCTCCAGGTTGCCCAGGCCAGGGAATCCTGCTCGTCCACGGAAGTGGCGCTGACCCCGCACAGTGCATACCCAGCTGCAGCCGTGAGCTCATTTCACTTTTCTTTCTGCATCTCTCTCCCATTCCAGTATTAAAATCCAAATCCTCCATCTCAGCTCCGCTGGGGAGCTGGTGTTGGTTATAGCTCAAGAGCGAAGGCAGCTACGGAGGATTCAGTAAAGTAATTGAAGAATTATGTCTCTAACTGGAGAGGGGAAATTGCCGCTGTGGTCTTACCGTTACCGCAGCAGCAGCTGCTATGGACGTATTTTCATAGAAGCAACAGGGAGCCAGGCATCTTTCCACAATCAGAGCCTCCTGGACATCTGATTACAAAGCGGCAGTGGCAGTGGCAGCACCAGGCTTCCACCATAGGCTGGGCGGGGTCCCCAGCATCTGGGCTGCGGCTGGCAGGTATGAGTCGTGAAATAGCATCCTCATCTCCAAGAGCATCAGGGACAGGTCAGTGGAGCGGTGGCCGGAGTGCCCTCGGGGGAAGGGGCTGGTGTGCACAGCGCTGTGCCCCACCACTACCCCTACCTGCAACAGTAGCCTTAACTTTAACCCTAACCCTGAGCCAAAGCCACGGCCAGAGTCCAAGCACACAATGCAGCCTCTGGTACACAAATTAGATAGTACGTTAGTAATGGCAGTGTTGTCCTTTGGGGCTTTGCAGGAGGAACAGTACAGGACACATATTTTATAAGTTTATTGTAAATACCCAAAGAATCACATACTAAAAGTGCAGAAAATCTGTCCACTCATTAAAGACTAAAGAATCCAGTGGAGAGCCTGGATCCCAGTGACGTCCTCTACGAGTCCTGCTGAAGACTAGGGTCCGTAACAGTGCCTCCTAGGAGTCCCGCTGGAGGCCTGGAGCCCACGACGATGGCTCATGCAGGCCCAAGTCACAGAAATTCACTGCGAAGGCCCATGGTCAGTGGTGCAAGCTAGAAAGTCTGTGCCAGCGGATCAAGGATCTGGCCTTGGGCCAGGAAGCAACGCTCAAGGTTAGAGTCAGAGCTCCCCTGCAAAGTACCACGGCCACCCTCAGCAGCAGTGAGGGCCCGAGCTCCTCCCGCAGGAGCACAGCTGAGTTCCCAGCAGGAAAGCCAAAGTGCTGAGCCTCTCCAGGAACCTGAGCTTAGCGCCATCTGCCCCTCTGGCGCCAGGAAGCGATGCTCAAGATGAGGACCAGAGCTGCCCCAAAATGAACCCCGGCAATTCTCAACAACAACGAGGTCCCAAACTCCTCCTCCAACAAGAGCAGCCATGTTCCCCAGGAAAGCTAGCACCACAAGGCCCTCCAGCAGAACAGCCCAGGAGAGCCAGCAGCTTCCAACAGCTCCAGCAGCTGCTCCGACAGCCTCCTACCTATCTCTCAGAAGCTCCTCCAGTTCTCCCTCTTCTGCTGCTGGCAACAATCCACAGGTGGGCCTCCCACACCCAGCACCACACTGGCTCAGATCAGCGGGGAGTTACGCATCGACCACCAGCTGGCCATCCACCACAGGCAGTAGCCTTACATGATCACCTCTACTCACTGCTATTAAATATCTATTAAGTAGTATTACATTAAATACTAATAAATATCGCTATTCACTACTACAATTGGCACATTGGGATTTAGTAACAAGTTCATTTTTTAAATTGTTCATAATTTTAGAAACTTGAATTTTGAGCTTACCCATTATAAACTGATGGATGCAGATTGTGTACTCAGTGTCTACATTTCCAAGTCCTATACCATCTGAAACATAATGTGCTCACTTCGGCAGCACATATACCATCTGAAACATAAGTATATGTCATATATAGATGATTATATTATAAAAGTCTAGCGCAAAAGAAATCTCAGAACAATTTGATCAACTTTATCAGTGAGTCCCTTAATGAGCTAGGCCATATGGAATAGGGGACATTCTTAGGCTCGCTGAAACTCAGAAATTTAATCATAATAGTTAAAACTTTGACTCCTCAACATCCATTCTGGAAAGGTCATTCATTTAGGACATTTTGTCTTCTTTTTCTTTTCTTTCTATCACTTAAAAAAGTGCATTTAGAATCAAAGTTCGTTTAAGCAAATGGGAATTGTTCTTCAAGCTGCGGCAGTGGGACCGAGGCTGTCTTGCTGCACCATGAAGCCCAGCATGGGCAAAGGGCAGGTGCACACGGCATCCCTAACCTGTCACTGTTTGGTTTTAATGTTTAGTCTGTTAACTTTTATATTTTTGATTCTATATTTTATTAGTACATATTTTCAATAATGGTTACATTCACTGATACATAAAACTACTACTCATAACAAGCTTAGCAAAGCACAGGGACCACAGTTCAATCCCCCAGCACCACATGCCAGCCAGCCCTGCCCCCTGGTGGGCTGAGCTGGCCACACATACACACACACACACACACACACACATAAATAAAATTTAAAAAAAAAATTAAAAAAAAAACTACTACTCATAGAAAGCAAGATTTGTGGGTGTTATGGAGGCAATCAGGGCTTTAAACACTATTTTTGCTAAAAAATAAAATTAAAAAAGTCCTCATTTGGGCCTATGGAAGCCCACTGGATAATCAAAAGCAGAGCAGAGCAGAGCTTGGCCTCTCCACGCACCTGTGTGCTCTGCGGCCTTAACACCTGGCTGCAGCCTGTTAACACCTGGCTGCAGCCTGTTAACACCTGGCTGCAGCCTGCCAGCTCAGCGCAGAGGCAATCTGCCTAAAAGTGGCCACGCAAGGTGGATTGGCCCTAAGTTTACAAAGCCTCCTCTGTCTTCTTCACATATGAGGACACCAAGCTCCAGGGACATTCGATTGCTGATGGCTGACCAGAAGCCACCAACCACTACCTCAATCCTGTGGTCGCCCTCTCTCCAGGAGACCCAGTGCACAGGAATACTTCCCAAGCAAGGCAGTCACAACACGGAGACCAATGTCAAAGAATGGGCACTCTCTGCAGCCACCAGGCAAAACCAGGAAATCATCGGTAGAGAAATAAAGATCAGTAAGGAAACAATGACCCATCAGACCCTGGCCAGCCTGCACACCCGCCGGGCCATCACTCATGACTGGCGGTGGGCTCCAACACCCCTTTCCTACTTACTCCGCCTCACCCAGCAGCCCAGGTCCCTTATTACACACCCTCCTCAAGTGCTTGTCTGTGGTGACCATCAAGAACCTGCCCGGGCCTGCTGGGGCTGGGCCTCCTCAGATGCTGTCTGGTGACAGGGTGACCACCCAGCCTGTCAGCAACCCATCTGGGATGCTCCAAGGGATGGGACAGATTTCCACTGACTGCTTTCCTGTCCACCTTTGGTTTATGACTCCCGTCACTTTTCAGTGAAATTCTTGCTCAAGGAGTGTCTGCCTCCTGGGAAGCTCACGCCAGGGTGACTTGCACATTGCTAACTGTCCTGAAAGGTGCAGCAGAGGAAGGCCTGGGAGACAGGGCCTCACCAGAGGACTGTGGCCCCCGCAGACTCCTCGAAGGTTAAATGGGCTGCTCAAGGTTATTTCCAGCAGAGAGCCTGCACCTTCCTGAAGAACGCAGCTTCTTACCAAGCCTTTGCCCTGTGAGCTGCCCAGGGCGAAATTGCTAAATTGATACAGCTGGGCTCCTCCAGGAGTCCCATGTTCCCAAGGCAGCCTCGCCAGTGACCCTGGCTCCAGGCTGGCCTGGGGCTCCTGCCAGGGGCTTCCTCCTCCAAGCCCACCTCTTCCTCATGGCATCTCCCTAGACTCCTGTGTTCGCAGGGACAGCCTTAGGAGAAAGGAGGGTGCCTTGTGAGGCCCTCGGACTTGGGGCCTGAACCTGGCTCTGCCGTCAGCCTGGGCGCCAGGCTCAGCTGGCCCGGGAAGGGCCGAGGGCCTGCTGCGCTTGGCCTGCGCCTTCCTCATGCAGGGAGCAGGAGGAGCCGAGCAAGTCCCTTGCAGATGAGAAGCCTGGAAACAGGACAGGCCCCCCCCCACAGGCACAGGATAGGCGCCTGTCTCTTCACTGTTCCTTCTGCTCTGTACCACTTCCCTAGGTTCTGGGCTTTTGAGCTCCACCCCTTCAGAGTTTCTGAATTCTTCCTCTGCCAGCCTCATGGCATTGAGTCTTTCTCAAAATCTTTCCGGTTGTAGGGTCTGTTCCCTAATCCATACCGTTTTCATAATCCTATTTCTGTTCACAAAACCCGACCCTGAACTCTGCACAGCGGCTTCCCTGGGCTCTGAGTACCTCCCTGAGCTGTCCCTGGGGCAGGCGGGTCTCCAGGTCCTTGGATGAGGCAGACACTGGCTGTCATGGGTGTGAACGCCCAGGAGTGGAACCCAGAGCCACGCGCGGAGACCACCATCTCACTTGAGGCTCTGGGGTCTGCTCAGAGGCAGCAGAGCCGTCTTGGAGCCAGAGAAGGCAGCACAGAAACTGGGTGCGCGTGGTGGTGCGCTTCTGGCTGAATCATCACGCACTTTGAAATGGTTAATTTGTGCTATTTGAATTTCAGCTAATTTTTTTTAAAATATGTGATTTTTGAGAAGACCTGTAAAGAATCTGTCACGTGTTCTCACTGAGGAAGCCCCCATCCTCCTCTCAGACAATCACACATCGTGGCTAAAATGAAGATAGACGCAGCTCCTGGGAGAGGACGGCAGGCTTGCCCTCCGCCTGCCATTCCGTGTCCAGGCCTGAGCATTCTACTGCCATAGGCATGTTCCAGGAGGCCAGCGCCCACGTCTCGTGCAGTGACTTAACCTGCGCGCAGAAGCTGTGGAGGGGGAATGAGGACCCAGAGTTGCTCGTCTACCTTCTGACAGAGGGGAGGGACTTGTGGGCTGGTGACAACACAAAGGGAAAAATCTCAGCCTCCAGGGAAGTAGCTGTGGGCCAGGGCTACAAGGAGAGAAGGTGGAGACCAACCCTGCTTTGTGCAAATCCGTTTCACAGCAACTTCCGGTCCTGTGTCAGGCCTGTCCAGGGCTGGGCCTGCCTTCCCACGGCGAGGCTGCATGTGCTTTCTGGCCAACATCCATCTGCTGAGCTTGCACTGTGGGGCTTGGGTCCACCCCAGGTCCACATGGCTTCCAGTCTCCGTGCTGGGCGGAACACTTCCTGCATGCCAGGTACCTGCAGGAAGACCAAAAACACACACAGCACATGCTTTCCTGCCCTGTAACCTGGTCTGCGCTCAGACATGGTGGCCATGCAGAAGGCCCCAAGTGGGCAGCTGCTATCATGGGCCCTCACCTGCAGCCCGTTCAGCACAAAGATGGGTAGTGCAGGAAGGAGGAACTGTCCTTTTCAAGGAGGCGGGCAGCAGCTGCCAAACCCATCCAGCACAGCTCCTTGAAGATCCCCTGCAGTGGGCCCTGAGAAACCCCAGGTGTTGGATCAGGGGTCCACCCATCCCATCTCTCAGGGACCATCCCCAAATATAAAAGCACCAAGTCCATGACCTAGTGTAGACCTGGGGTGGAACAGAGCTAGACAGAGGTACCCGCTCATGTAATCCTCAGTTACCAGAGACCACTATGAATACAAGAAAATTTTCCATTATTTTAACAGAAAAGTGTAAGTGATTTGCAGAAGGATCTGTGTGTGAGAGGTACCAGGAGCCGTGTTTATGCCAATCTGTAATACTCTGAGAGATGCAGAACCCATGTTGTTCAATACACAACCATAGAGCGGAAGAGAAGGGTAGAAATGAACGTAGGGCCATACAGTGTCTACAGAGCATGCAGGGACATGCTGAGGGCTCGCCAGGCCTGGAGTCCGTCTGAGCCCCAGGTAGCCAGGGTCCATGTCAGAGCGAGACTCGTGTGGCTGGCCTGTGCACACAGCACCGCCTGTCAGGAGGCTGAGGCAGGAGGATGCTTGAGCTCAGGACTGCCAAGAGGGCCTGGGAGAAGCAGTGACTGTGCCTCAGAAATTAAGTGAAATGAAATGTGTAAATGAGAAAACTAGGACAATATTAATCATTTCTAGACATTTGATATTAAAGGATAATCGTATGTTTATACAGGGCAACAATTTTGAGCTACTCACTGTAAACTTCTCTTCTCAGCATGCACACTGAAGTGTTTATGGATTCATAGACTCACAGCGTGGGGCTTGCTTCCAGGAACCCCGGGGAGGGCAGAAGCTGCTGGACGAGGGTTAGGGAAGATCAGCTCCGCAGTTCTGCATTTGAGTGATGGGATGACGGGCCCCATACACTCATCCATAATTTTGCACAAGTTGGAAATCAGTTTCCCACACTAAAAAGATTTAATAAGGAACAATTTTAGGCAAAAATAGCTCTTTAAAGTAGTAAATTATTCCATCTTTAGTGATTGAAAGCACTTTCTCTTAACCGTTTGAGGGTATTTTTCTGAACATCTAGCAGACAATGAATTGTGTTGTTTTTAACTTGTCGTACCATGAGGCAGCGCGGTGAGAGACAATCTCTGAGGAGTGAACAGGCCCTCCTGGAGGAACAGGCCTGGTGGTGCGGAGGGGAGCTCCCGAGAGGGGAGAGCAGATAGGAACTGCAGCGGCTGGACGCCAGCGGGGGCAGGGTCCCCCACCGGAGCCGCCCAGCTCCCTCCCACCTTACCCCAGGGCCACTTGTGCCAGCCAAGGCACACTGGCCAGAGGCAGGCAGGCGCGGGATTCACTGCTCAGCAGAACCAGGGCTTGCCCCATCTGTGCTCACGCTCGGCCAGTACCGAGCCAGTCAACCCCTGAGTGAGTGCTCCAGGAGCCCCAGGAGACCTCAGAGGTAGCAGTGTGCTGCTTTGCCTACAAAGAGAAAAGGCTGCGCTGGGGACCACGGCACCAAGGCCCACGGAATGGAGGTATTTTCTCGCCTCCATCTGTCTTGGTGCACACCCACAGCCTTGTGCAGGAAGTAACAGTGTCTACCTCTCTGGTAGACCAGATTCAGGGGACGGAGAGTTTGACGCTTCATGCTGAGCACCTGTGTCCTAAGTCTTTGAAACTGCAAAAAGGAAAGACCCACTGGCCAGGGGAGAGCTGCAGTCTGCAGCAGGGGAAGGCGGGGAGTGGGAGGTTTCAGGTGCAGCTGCAGGGCTTGCAGCCTCCAGTGCCCTCCCCTGAGCTCCAGGATGGAAGAGAGGGGCCCTGGGAGAGCACTGGGCGGAATCTCCTCCTCAGTTCCTCCCCTTAGACCCCTCCCTGTGAGTGCGGTGCACCTGTGTTTCCATCCCAAGTGGCCAAGTGAGTTCCCACCAAGCACTGAAGAGTCCTGGGGCTGCAAGTGTGGCCAGGGTGACTCCAGAAGCAGATGCCGGGGTGATCCTCAGAGGCACAGCTGGTCCTCAGCTTCCCGTGAGTAACCCAGCAAAGGCTGCAGGGTATAGACCTACAGGTGACACAACAAAGACCACCGAAGGACAGCTGCTACCTCTGATGGGGCCACATGCCAGGGCATGAACAGCTGCAGCAAATCCTCAGTGACTGAGGGAGACAGTGAAGGGGACTTCACAGCGGAGCTGTCTCTGGAGGCCGCAGTTCCCTGCTTGTTGGTAGTAAATCTTGTCATGATCAAGTTTGCCAAACATGCAATGAGATAATTTTCTGGAAGGTGGTCCAATGTCACCATAAAATTGTCTGTCACTGATTGACATGCTTAGATCCCCAGGAGAATTATTACCCAAACTTGGATCGGAAGGTTTGTACATTGATTTACAGGGTCCCTTGGAGACAGCCATGCCATGCTCCACATTAGCCTCATTCGGACCCGAGCAGCAGCAGTCTGCACTATTTGTGAGTCACAGCTACTAA